>NW_007377757.1:136736-164975 GCF_000475195.1 Diaphorina citri
TCGTGAAAACCCCCAAAAAAAAAAAAAAAAAAAAAAAAAAAACAATTTGTAGTTTTGTACGTATTGATCTCTGATGAGTACCTAGGTACTTTTTTGTCCTAGCTTCTTCATAAAATAAATTAGAATTGTTGAACCCATTACAGTAAATTGTTTCATCTATGTACTTATCCTAAAGCCTATTTATTTGCTTTGCTTTTTGATTACAGAAATGGTGCTAAGTCCAACAGTAAACAGAGGCCTAAAACACAAGGTAAGTTTCTAACCAATAGAATTGAGCTTTTATTGGAGGGATAAATAGAGGGAGAGAGAGAGAGAGAAAGAGAGAGAGGATGTGAGAGTGTTAAAAAGAACGCATATAACACCTCCTAATAAAATTCATAAAAGTCAGGATGAATGAATGCCCTATAATTTTATTACTTTGACACATTGACTTCCACTGTCCCACTAAGAGACAAAGGTCTCATTTTCACAAACCCTCCTCTCCCTTAATTCCTGATTAGATTCCCAGTGGTCAAATATAATCGCCTGCGAATCAGAAGGTCATGGTTGAAATCCCAGTCAAGGCTGTAATTTTATGGTTGAAATTCTGACAATAACACCAAGTTTGTCCAGTAGCAGACTTAGGCTTGCACGCCAGAGGTTTCGGGTTCGATTCCATGCGGTGTCGAAGTTTTTCTGCTTTTTTTCTATAGGATTTCAGGGTGGACTTAGCAGCCATCAGGCTGTTATTCCTCTTTTGTCAAACTTCTATTAGCAACGTGTTAACTAAGGCAAAAGGTTAAAATAGCTTTCGATAGCATCCAAATATCACATGTATTGAAGGGAAACTAAACTTGTATCTTCTTCCTTCCCATCCTTCTCCTCCTCCTCCTCCTCCTCCTCCTCCTCCTCTTCTTCTTCTTCTTCTTCTTCTTCTTCTTCTTCTTCTTCTTCTTCCTCTTCTTTCTAGTTGTCTGAGCAGAGCACGTAAAGTTCATAGTCTCTCTCTCTCCCTCTTTCTGTCTGTCTCTCTTCTCTTCCTCCTTCTTTCTTCCTATTTCCTCTCACTGATTCTCTCTCACACACACTGTCTCCCTCTCCACTTTTACTATCTATCAAACATTATTGGAACGATATGTACAAGAAGAAGAAGAAGAAGAAGAAGAAGAAGAAGAAGAAGAAGAAGAAGAAGAAGGGGAAGTAAAAGAAGAGGAACCTGGAGAGGAAGAAGAGAAGTAGGAGGAGAAGCAGTTAAAAACGTATTAAATTTACAAGGATTTGCCCTCTGTAATAAAAGACATTGAAGGACACGCCCTAATATTCCCATTGTTATCAGAGAGGATGTAAAGAACAGTTTAATATTTTACTAGTTATCTTACAAATCCGGGAGTATCAGCGTTTAGCAGTGAACTTGAAACCCAACGAAAATCCATCCGATTGTTCAAATATTGTTTACAATCGGATATTTTATTGTTTAAATATTGTTTCTTGTGTGATTAAAAAGTTTCGTGTTAAAGGTGTATAGAAAAAATAAGTGAGTGCTTTGAGTTTTGTGACAACTTTTGGTGTACCATACTTATAATTTAATTAAAGTGATCGCTTTTAGCATTGAAACTCGGTGTTTTTTTTTTTTTTTAATTAACTGTTTTAGCTGTTTTTCAAATTAAAATCTCAACAATCTACCTCTTTTTTTTTTTTTTTTAATTAACTGTTTTTCCAATTAAAATGTCATGTTTCTCAACAATCTACCTCAGTACAATTTTCCTAATGTACATATACCTAGTTAATTTTTCCTAAAATGTCATAGTTAAATTTCTAGAAGTTGAGAAACTAAATAAAAATCGTACAGTATGAAATTTCCGTGCAGTTTCTCCTCATGCACGGAAAGTTCGGAAAATTCCGTGTCCAGTACGACTGCACCCGGGTCGGCCCGAAATTTGATCGGGCGATTTCGGAAGAAACGAGACGACACGAAGAAAGCCGAAAACTTGAAACGACAGCAGACGCAAAATCGGAAGCTGCGAGAAAAATATCGCATCAAGAAAAAGATCAAAGCTCTTAATAGTAAGTACTAAGTATGTAGGTATAGTAGGTACTTATGAATCTACCTAAATGAAAGAACGAAGTATGTTCTAAGTTTTAACTCGACGATTTTTCCTGTATTTTTTGTGCCTAAAAGATTAATTGTAGGTATTTCGGAATTTCCCTTCTTCTAAAGCTGGGTTCCCCTCTTTTTTCTACGGTTTTGTACAGGCGCTAGGCGCTATCAAGTGAAAAGAGGAGCGACCGGTGGCGTAGCGTCCATGTAGGGTGTGTATGGCGGCCATACACTTAAAATTTCAAATACCCTTTATTTTATGCAAATTTAATGTTCTCTTACAGCTTACAGCGAACTGTAGGTCAAGTAGTGTCCGAAAATTGGTCGGATTTTTTTTTTTTTTTTTTTTTTTTTTTTTTAAAGGTAAAAAATTTTTTTTTGCCGGGTTTTTTGGGTTACAGGGATACTGAGGGGTTTTCAAAGTTGAACAATTTATTTTGCTAGCCAGGATTATCAGGCATACTAATGCGAGTGTGGAACTGGGAAGGTAGGTACCTAGTACGTACCTACTTATACTTGTCTATGCCAATGCATGAATTATGTAGTATTGTAGTAATATGCATGGTGATGGAAATTAGTGCCCCACACGCCCTACACTTGAATTTAGACCACGCTACGCCACTGGGAGCGACGCCGTTTTTATGAAATTGATTCACCATAACTCCTAAATGGTTTGTCCGATTGAGATGAAATTTAGCAAACATCCATGTTTATCGTTTATCACTTTAAAGATATTTTGCTCATTCTTTTTAGGGCTCAATCAGGCCCATAAGGTTTTGTTTAGTTCCCTATTTCCGAGTGAACTCTGCAATTCGCTCTGAACCTCTAGTTTAATAAATTTCCATAAAAATAATCTCTATCCTAAAAAATAGTAGTACCTAGATAGGTCACCGTCCTGGGTTGCTATTGTTTGCAATTTTTCAAAACACGCGCATAAGGTTTTGTTTAGTTCCCTATTTCCGAGTGAACTCTACAATTCGCTCTGAACCTCTAGTTTAATAAATTTCGATAAAAATAATCTCTATCCTAAAAAATAGTAGTACCTAGATAGGTCACCGTCCTGGGTTGCTATTGTTTGCAATTTTTCAAAACACGCCCAAAATTCCATTCTCGTATTCCCATCACAGTGCACACAGCTCATGAATTCACAACAGACGAAAAAATGATATTGACGGACACATAATTTTCAGGATGAAACTGCAGGGCGTTATCATCTGCCTGGTCCAGTGATCCTAAATCCAACCTATTATGTTCATAGGTACCTAAATCCTACCCATTATGTGTTTAGCCTGTTAATGATCCTATAAACTGTAAAGCCAGTGTGCCATTACCCTATTGGCAATATTTTGAAGTGTCAACCAACTTCAGTGGTGCAGTTGTTAACGCGTTAGACTTAGGATCTGGAGGCTGGTGGTTCGAGTCCAATTCAAAGTCATAAAATTTATCTAGGTGTAATAATCGGGGAACGTGTGACAAGCATTTAAATATGCTTAACACAATTAAAAAGCTGTGGACACAGCTTTACACCTTAATGACCTTAAGGTGGGTTTTCACCAACGCGATTTTTGCCGCGCGACAGAGGTCGCGTTGGTGAAAATCCACCTTTAAAGGTACCTCTCCTATAATTGACACCCTAATACTCCTATGCGTGCATAGTAGTGAGTTCTAATCGATTTCTCACGCACCTAATTTTATAGATACCTACATTATAGAGGTACCTACGCATTTTTTTTTTTTCCTCTTCTTTCGGCATTGGCCTAAATTCCTGCCTCTCCATTTGGCCCAACCTTAGTGGTGCAGTTGTTAACGCGTTGTACTTTGGACTGGAGGTTGGTGGATCGAGTCCAAGTCAAAGTCATAAAATTTATCTAGGTGTAATAATCGGGGAACGTGTGACAAGCATTTAAATATGCTTAACGCAATTAAAAATTCCATTTTGAAGTGTCTTCTGGTTCTCTCATTTTCAAACATTATGTGTAAATCTGTGTCCACACAGACATAGTCTATCGACCATCGATCGACGAGGTGAATCTATGTCGAGGTAGCGTACGGTTTCAGTCGACGGTCGATCGTCGCGGTCGACTATGTGTGGACACAGCTTTACACCTTAATGACCTTATAGGTATCTCTCCTATAATGGACACCCTACTCGTATGCGTGCATAGTATAGTGAGTTTTAATCGATAGATTGAAGATTTCTGTAACGCTGAGATGCCTTCACCGGCGAAACTAGTCCATAAAATGAAAATGAAATAAAACCCAGAATATTTTACAAATAGTGAAGAAGTATATTACCTATATGTTTATCATTTCAACCTACCTAGAGTTTTAATCGATTTCTCACGCACCTGTAATTTTATAGATACATATAGGTACCTACGCATTTTTTTTTCCCCCTCTTCTTTCGGCATTGGCCTGAATTCCTGCCTATCCATTTGGCCAAATCATAATTCAATGCCAAAAAAAAAAAAAAAAAAAAAAAAAAAAAAAAAAAAAAAAAAAACCCCCCAATTTTTTCCCCTTTTTAGATCAATTTTTCAAAGGTTTGATAGAGGGTTTTTTTTTTTTTTTTTTTCAGAGGTTTGACAGAGGGAATTGTAACTGCTAGGGTCTTATCGTCCCGAAATCGAAGAGAGAAGGAAGACAGGATAGGAGAAAACCAGCCATTCCGAGAACGAACATTATCCCAGCAGGATAAAATCCGCCCCGGGCGGGAATCGAACCCGCGGCCTAGCGCTTACAAGGCAGACGCACTACCAACTAAGCTAACTAGGCTGGCTGTTGATACTTTTGAAAATGAATCAGTTTCTATTCTTTCTGCCTGTCTTTTTATGTGATGTTTTACTATAGGAATTTTTAATTGTGTTAAGCACACTTAACGATGCTTGTCAAAAACATCTTTCCCCAATTATTACACCTAGATAAATCTTATATTATAAGAACAAGTATCTTCTTATATTATAAGAACGAGATCCATTCACTCATTCACATTTCACATTTCATAGTTCACACACTGATCGCTCTATCTCTATACACTTAACGATGCTTGTCAAAAATATCGTTCCCCAATTATTACACCTAGATAAATCGTATGACTTGAATGAATTCTTGGACTCGAACCACCAACGTCTAGATCCAAAATCCAACGTTTTAACCACTGCACCACTGTGGTTGGTTCTACTTTATCTACTGTGTTAATATTAATTTTAAATCAGTAAATTGTCTTTATTGCTGCGTTTTCTATTGAGCAGTTTTTTCTATATTCCTATTAGGCTGTCGGCTTTCTCTGAAACCTCACCTGATCTATGTTCGGTACCTATCTGTTTTTTTTTTTTTTTTTTTTTTTTTTTTTTTTTTTTAAGGGGGGGGGGGGTTTTTTTTGCGGATTAAAAAAAAAAAAAAAAAACTTTTTTTTTTTTTTTTTACAGCGGGGACAGGTTTACTTGCAGCATGTATAACAAACAATGAAAACCCTTCTCGGTAATCAACAAAACATCAAACAAGTGATCAGTGTTCCATAGATCAAGTAGGAAGCCGGATCTGAAACCAAAATTGGAATCAAAATCATGGTCAATTTTCGAAACGGTTTCGTGTGCCAGTGCTGATTCGGTTTGTTTGATCTTACGGGAAAATTTGCTAGAACAATGGTGAAAATGTGTGAAATAACGAGTTAAGGTGTCTTTTTTTTTAGTATTTAAAGAAAAATCTGAATTATTTTTAAAATTGTTCGAACAACTAATAGGTACCTAGTCAAATGGTTCTTAAATAAGATTTCATGTTGGTTTCACATCCACTAAAATTTTATCACAAAACGTAATCTATTATTTTAGCTCCTGTCTCTTATTTTACAGTTTCATTAATAGAGTTGGTAATTTCGTTATTACCTCTAGGTGTTTAGTTTACCTAAGGATTTTTGAGTGACACTTTTGAACGTTCGTCATTTATTATTTTCAATAAAATTAGAATCTTTTTACTGTAGCCTCCTTTGTGGTGCCTCTTTTGCCTCATCCTTAGAGTACTTAAAGGCCTGTGGAGAGTGGAGTGATTTTTTAGTGCCAATTTTCTTTCTCTAAATGGTATCTTCATCATAAAGCTCCAATTTCCTCATAAAATTAGTGTCGATTTTGTCCATAAATTTATTTACTTTCCAATCTTCATTTATTTTTCATTTTTAAATAAAACTTCTACCCATGTATAACAAAAACTGAATTTGAGTGTGAGCGTTTCAAAATTGAACTGCTGGGAACCCCTTCTTCTTGTGCTCCTCAGGCCAACTCGAAAATTCAAAGACTGAAAATGAAGCTGACCTGAAGGAAGCTCCTACTGAACCTGAAGAAACCCCGGAGGAGTTTTCTACGGTGAAAAAGAAAGGTAAGAACATAATTTTATTATTGATATTCAAAACGTCACCATTGAGGTGTGCCCACAAATAGTTGACCAGCTTTCGATCGATGTCGCCTGAACCGTCCACACAGCCTCGACAATATAGATTTGATTTACCTCGTCGATCGACGGCATCGACTATGTTTGGACACACCTTAAGAGATCTATTGAATATAGAAAACTTAGAAAATTACATTTGTTTTTCTACACAATGTCGGAAATTTATATTTGTGTAGTCGTGTTTAGTTTTCCGGCTAGGGCTGATTGTTTACACAAAAGTACGAAACGAATGTCACTCAAACATCATTTATCATTGGAGCACCCTGCTAGATAATCTCAAGGCAATCGATCGACGGCATCAACTATGTTTGGACACACCTTAAGAGATCTATTGAATATACAAAACTTAGAAAATTACATTTGTTTTTCTACACAATGTCGGAAATTTATATTTGTGTAGTCGTGTTTAGTTTTCCGGCTAAGGGCTGATTGTTTACACAAAAGTACGAAACGAATGTCACTCAAACATCATTTATCATTGGAGCACCCTGCTAGATAGTCTCAAGGCACAAAATACTTCACACTTCACAGCTTGAATTTTCTACTCAGCGCAACACAATAACAAATTCGTACACCTTGCTAAAGGCACGTCCAGATCAACTTGATAACGATAGGGGTGGTAAGACTGGACATCCCTTAAGGGGTAATCTTAACTTGAGGACTAGTTTTCCTACTCATAAGCATTGGAAAAATAGCTCTCAAGTAACTTCTTACCCCTTGAGATATGTTTAGTGATATCAGTTTAATAGTGATAGATTCAATGGAGCATTACTAAGACCAAGAGGAATCTAAAAAACAAAGTCAAAAATTCGACTTGAAGGATACCTAACTAAAATTCTAAATTTGTAGCAATTACACCCAGTGATTCTAGGGGGGGGGGGGTTTCAAAATATCCATGAGTATTTTTGGCTTTGTGAAATCTTTTCGTTACTTCCTTCAAAGATTTGGGACTTAGGGACTTTATAAAGATCTGTGATATCGCTCCTGATAAATTTAATTCTGTTGTCAAATGGACATGTTTATGCTGATGTGGACAAGGCTTTTAACAGAAACTCCGTGACTCATTGAGTCGTGTAGTTTTTGGATGTGTGTCAACACGGCACAGAGCTCTAACTTAGTTCTCCACAAATAACACTTGATAGGTCTTCTAAAAAGATGTCATAGAGGAAATCATGACGTCATTAACGTGTTATTTATTGACGAAAAATGATAATTTATACTTTTATGTGTCTCTACAACAGATATGAACTAGAATATGAGGCATATCACACCCTTGCGAGAATACTCCCTACGTTTTGTTAATTTTTGATACTTCATTGATAAGTTGTAGTTGATGATTTTTCAAACTTACTACCTATTTTTTTCACCCTTTTTTTACTTTCTCATTTTCCCTTTCACTTCCTTGTGATTATTTTTTGTTTTGCCGAATATTTAGGGAGAAGAGGAAGAAGGAAACATAAAGTGAATCCAGAAATTTCAGAAGCAGGAGCATGTGAAGAACCATTCAAATTGAGAGACAATTCAGAAGAAACACTAAATAGAATAATGGGCATAACTGAACATAAGAACGAAGCAATAGAACATTCAACTGAGGGCAGTGTAAAAGCTGACGAAAGCGCAAACGAGGATGTAGATGAGTCATATCTGGTGATACCAGATATAGCAAACTACCCTGAATATTTGAATCCCTTCAATAATGACGAAGATGATATTGAGAAAAGAAAATCAAATGTAGTCAAAGTAACAGTCACTGAACTCGGTGAAAGCTCAAGATTTGAAACCGATGGCAGCATACATAGCTCGATGACAACTTTGACTGACGAGAGTGGTAGCAGTAGATCAAGGAGAAGGCGGAGGAGAAGGAAATTAAAAGTGCAAATAGGAAGTGTAGAGAACGTGCCTATTTCCACAGCACAGTATTTGGATAACGCAAAGAACAGTTCGGGTGATAGCGTTCTATCAAAGAAAGAGATAGTACAAGAAGTTGAATGTAAAAAAGAATCTTCTGAGGCTTTGAGTAGTCAAGTCCCCAGCAAAAATGATCACTATAATAATATAATCTGTAATAAGCCCACATACCTAAATATTTATTCATTGATCTGCAGAAGGCCTTACAGTAGGTACAAGTCTTACAACACTTGTGATTTCCAAGAAGCTAAAATAGTACCTGTTACCTGTTACATAAACAGTAAACTAAATAAATTTAAAGGCCAAATTTCTGCAGAAGGCCTTTGATTCATAAGGTCCAATAAAATTATCCTCAATTCCCTCTAAAAAAGCAGATAAGCTCAATTCTATTCCTATTTCCTAAAGATTTTGAGAGATCAGCTGTGTTATGGACCGTAAGCAAATGGTGTCTCCGCCTCCCACAATTTTAAAATTTCAACAAGGAGTACCTACTTATTCGCCACCCTGTAGGATTTATTACAAAAATTTGTAAGCACTCGTCAGAAGGAGAGAGGCCTACGATAAATTTTGGACCTGGCTTGTTTCGTTTATTTGCTTTCTTTCGAAATCGAAAAAAAAATCGAGCTATCTGTGGCGCTTCGTGACCTTCTCGAATGAAATCTGCCTGCTTTTCTTCTTTTTCTTCTTGATTTTTCATTTTCTTGAATGAGAACTCCCTAGGTGTTAAGATCATACATTCTAATTTTCTAATATTTATTAGAATAGCTACATCCTACATCAGACTTTACGGGTTTTTAGGCCATTCTCGAGATTACGCCCTATAGGTCGAAAAATATCATACGAAAGTCGAAAAATATCATACATATAATATATTTTCTGATCTGAATAATCTCTTGTTATTAATAATAAAATAATTATGCTATGAAGTAGACAAAGGTCTATGACATGGAGTTTCAGACAGCACAGAGCATGGTCAACTGCACATTTCTTTTTCACATTAAATTAAAATTCCTCAAACTAGATGTACATACGAGTATGTATGTCTGGTTGTCTGGGCATGAAAGAGCTCAAAATAAATAGGTACCTAGATAAAAAGGATTTTTTTATTTATTTAGGTATACCTGCCTAGGTTGTGACTTTCGGAAAAAAAAAAAATATTGAAAATTTATTTGAAACTTTGAAAGACATTGCTCAAGAATAAGAAGCGAAATTCCAGATCAACTGACCGTCTCCATCTAAATGTCAAAAGAAGCCCAATTGAATGAGGAAACATCAAATGCTCAAATCATCATTTCAGTTGAAGCATTTCTCAAAAACATATGAAAATTCAATAATGTTGAAATTTTCGGCTCGAATTGAAAGAATAATCCAATAATCCAAGAGAGAGCATCAGAAAGCATTATACTAAGAGTGGCGCCATACAGTTCAAACAAATCTCTCATAATTTCATTTTCTGTACAATTACCTATTTTCATCTATGTAATTTTTTTTGTATGTAAAAATCAAATTAATTACCTACAATAACATGTATGGTTTATGCCGTTATAATTTAGTTGGACATTGATTTGAGCAGTGACTACATGAGTTCATTGAACAAATGAACAATTTTGTTCTGCATAGATAGATTTAATTTTTTCATGCTGGATTGACCCAATTTCATTGAGCCATCTCTTATAAAATCCATTAAGAAATTCATCATCGGCGTTAAAAGTTAATTAACCAATTGGATGTTGTTGTTGGAGACTCTATTTTTGTTTTCTTTGAGTATTTTTTTTTTTTTATCTTGTCGTGCATTTTGATTGACAAAATGAGTTTTGTCATAGTAGTGTCTTGCATCTTATATCTGGGATGTTTTTGGAGTTTTGTCAGCACAGTTCGGACGTTACTTGTTGCTTACTAATCTAAAATGTTCGCTATTAATGGACGGAACACAGAGAAAGAAAGACGACCACAACAAGATGAAGGAGAAGAAGAATAAGGAGGGAAAAGAATAAGAACACAAGAAAATAAATAAAATCAATAAACAAAGAGAAGCCATAGAAAAGTCCGAGAATCAGGTACCTAAAACTCTAAACATAAATGACAACATAATATACAGAAAGACAAAAGAAAAGAATTGATAAACAAAGAGCTAGCCAAAGAAAATGACCAAGATAAGAACAGTATTGAAATCAAAATTTCGTAAAAAGGTAGAAAAGTTGTCAATCGAGCTGTCAAGAGTAGATAGAGTAGAAATGGGAAGACTTGGAGATTGACCTGTCAACTCTCAAGAGTAGACAGATAGTGGAAAATGAAAATTTAGAAATGGGACAAACATTTCACAAAGAAATGTATGGAAGAACACCGAAAGTTTCCCTCAAACCTTTCGAATTGCTGAGGAATCCATTGAAAATCTGATCCATGTACCAGAAAAGGGATTGGTCGTCATCATCTTGATCCTCGTTCATTTGACGGGACAACAAAAATCCGTTCAATACAGAATCGATTTCGATCAACAGACTACCACGATGGGAAACATGTCGGTGTTTAGATCTTCTGATAGGTTGAGGACCTGAGGAATGAATAGATGAGAGATGGATACAATTCCATTTTAAATTTAAAGAAAATCCAGTGTAAACTCTTGAAATTATTACCATTGTAGAAAGTAAGATTGTTGGTGTGTTTGATTGAAGACTTGTTAATTTTTCGAAGGTCTATTCTAATTTTATTGGACTGTATGAAAGTTAAATGTACGGAAAGTAATACCACGCTTTGCCAGGGCACTATTCCAATCATGAGATAAAAATCCGTTCAATACAGAATCGATTTCGATCAACAGACTACCACGATGGGAAACATGTCGGTGTTTAGATCTTCTGATAGGTTGAGGAGAAACACTAAATAGAATAATGGGCATAACTGAACATAAGAACGAAGCAATAGAACATTCAACTGAGGGCAGTGTAAAAGCTGACGAAAGCGCAAACGAGGATGTAGATGAGTCATATCTGGTGATACCAGATATAGCAAACTACCCTGAATATTTGAATCATCTATTTGCTTGCAATCTTTTTCTGTTTGGTTATTTTCTTCTGATCCTAGCACATCATTAGACTCTTTGGGATCATCTTTTTGCTCAGTTGAAGTAATATTTTCTATTGCCTTGTATTGTTCACAAACTTTTTCAGTTTTCATTGGGAGGATTAGAAATTTCATCAACTCTCTCTTCTTTATTACTGTTTTCTATATCACACTTTTTAGGGTGAGTTTGAGGATTTTCATCTATCTTTTCTTTTTTATATTGGTGTGCTATAGTTACACCAATATTTATGGGTGTGTTACTAACACTATCATCAGGGCTTTTCTTGATTTCATTGATTGGTAAGGTGAAGTTATTACTTTCTTTGCTCTCGTTGTCTAGAAAGTTTTTCATTTCACACGACCTTTCATCGTTTTGATAAGGAGGCAAATCATGTTCAGTGTGAATCCATTGTGGTCTAGTTGATTCATCTTTCACACTTTCTTCTGGTGGTGGGACTTGTTCGATAGTATTTTGGTCCACATTCACGACCGTTTTCTCTATGCTGTTCCTAACATTTATCAAATCTGGATAGTTGTTCGATAAATCAGCTTCAACATTCGGAGTAAAATCTTCATCACTGCCGTAGAGAGAAAAATTTGTATTGAGAATATCGAGACTTTCTGAGAAAAAAGCCTCTCGTTTCTTTTTTAGTGCTAATTTTCGATCAGTTTTAGGACTGTTCGTTGCAAGAATTTTGGCCCTTTGTGGTTTTTCCAAGTCTTTAATTTGAACAGTTTTAATTTCTTTTTTATAAGGTGGGTACATCTGTAGTTGTTCTTTTGACATGAGGTTCTGTTCTGCTAAATCCTTTGTCAAGGGCAAGTTGATTTTAGCTTCTTCATTGCTATTTTTATTATAATAGACTTTTTTGTTTTGTTCCCGTTCAAACTCAAGGGCTGAGTCATTTGTACTGTCTTCTTCATACACAATTTCAATATCATCAATTTCCTCAAGCGGTTTTCCTTGCCAGGAAATATCAATACCATTTCCATCAGATGATTCTGAATCCATCTCATTTATTAACGGAACTGGTTCATTTCCTTTCGATGTATTGTCATCCTCTACATCACTCACTTCAATGGCGCTAATTACTCTATTTCTTTCGCTATCACTAATGTCACTTGCTTCTTCTGTTATGACATCTAGATATCTACAACCAGGGACGCTAATGTAACAGGTTTCTGGCATTGATCTAACATTGTATTCTTTTTTGATAACAACTTCTTCATATGACTTTTGTCCCAAATTTTCCTCTAAATCATCAATATATTCCTCGACGCAAACATTGTCTGTTTCATCACCTTTTCCTGATTTATCTACTTCTGTGTCAATAGGGTGACACCTTCTGGCTTCTTCTCCCATCATAAGGTTATTCAACAAGTTTTGTAAAATTTCATCTTCTTCGAAACATACAACATCAGTATTCACCGTATTTTCATTTTTAGGGGACAGGTTATTGTAGTTCTGTGTATTATTTATGTCATTGGGTTTTAAATTTTCTACAGGCGAGTCTTCAAAAGTAAGCGTTTTATCTTCGTCATCAGATTCATCAAAGTATTCAAAATTTTCTTCTGCCTCTAATACAGATTGGTCTTTAGGTACAATTTCATTGTTACTTTCACCAACTGTGTTTGAAATTTCTTCAGATTTTTTTATTGTGTCTTTTGAAGTTATTTCGCATGGAGTTCTATTTTCATTACTATCTAAAGCATATATCACATGATTTTTTTGGTAACATGTTGATGTAATAAGATTATGATCATAAAGACAGCTGGGATTGACCGATAAATTTTGTGGTTTGATTTCCAAAATGTCTTTTCCTCCATTGTTAGGTTGGGTTACTGTAATATTTTTTAACCCGGAAGTCTCAGCAGTAAGATGAGTGATTGGCATTGGATCTTTGTGGACTGATTCCCTCTTGTCCACCTTAATTGTTTCACTGGTGCGGTAGGTAACTTCTACGCTGCCATGGTCTGCAGTGATACTTGCAGTTTCTTGTGATTGATGTGACTTTTTCTCTATAATTTCTTCATTATGTTCAATATCGTTGATATCATTTTCAGATGAGTAATTGGTATTGGATCTTTGTAAACTGATTCCCTCTTGTCTACCTTAATTGTTTCACTGGTGTGGTAGGTAACTCCTACGCTGCCATGGCCTGCAGTGATACTTGCAGTTTCTTGTGATTGATGTGACTTTTTCTCTATAATTTCTTCATTATGTTCAATATCGTTGATATCATTTTCATCATTGGGTTTTAAATTTTCTACAGGCGAGTCTTCAAAAGTAAGCGTTTTATCTTCGTCATCAGATTCATCAAAGTATACAAAATTTTCTTCTGCCTCTAATACAGATTGGTCTTTAGGTACAATTTCATTGTTACTTTCACCAACTGTGTTTGAATTTTTTTCAGAAAATATTGTGTCTTTTGAAGTTATTTCGCACGGAGTTCTATTTTCATTACTATCTAAAGCATATATCACATGATTTTTTTGGTAACATGTTGACGTAATAAGATTATGATCATAAAGACAGCTGGGATTGACCGTTAGATTTTGTGGTTTGATTTCCAAAATGTCTTTTCCTCCATTGTTAGGTTGGGTTACTGTAATATTTTTTAACCCGGAAGTCTCAGCAGTAAGATGAGTGATCGGCATTGGATCTTTGTAAACTGATTCCCTCTTGTCTACCTTAATTGTTTCACTGGTGTGGTAGGTAACTCCTACGCTGCCATGGCCTGCAGTGATACTTGCAGTTTCTTGTGATTGATGTGACTTTTTCTCTATAATTTCTTCATTATGTTCAATATCGTTGATATCATTTTCCATGAGTATCTGATTGAATAAATCATCTATTTGCTTGCAATCTTTTTCTGTTTGGTTATTTTCTTCTGATCCTAGCACATCATTAGACTCTTTGGGATCATCTTTTTGCTCAGTTGAAGTAATATTTTCTATTGCCTTGTATTGTTCACAAACTTTTTCAGATTCATCAATATTATCTGGTTGGGATTTTTCTTCACACTTCCACCTTTTTCCCCTTTCATTGTTATTTTCATTTTGTTTATGATCTCTCATTGTGATAAAATCTGTCTTTATAGCATGTTGTAAATGTGCATCATCCAAATGAACAATTTCATTAGCTCTATCAACTGTTTTGGTTAAAGTTTGAATTGTTTTTATTTCAGTTAGTAGAATACCCTCAGTATCTTTCACTATGTCAGCAAACTGAATTCTTTGTTCGGTATTTTTTTCGGTGATAATTTCTTTCTTTTTATCTTTCTTCTTGGTTTTAGTTTGCGTTTTTGTTTCTTCGGGTATAGGTGCACTTGATTTTTTGTCAATTACTGATGACGGTTTAATTTCAGTCTCTTTCACTATTCTTGTTGGTACTATAACTGGCTCATCGACTGGTTTCTTTTCGGTCACATCTTCCTCCTTGCTTTTTTTCCTCGAAAAAATATTTTTCAACTTTCCGCAGCTAACATCTTTTTCGATTTCTTTTCCATTACTATTTTCTTTTGTCTCTGAAATATTTGAACCATCACTAGTAGGTTCTTTTTTAATTTCAAGACCATCAGTGATTTTATTGTTCTTATTCTTCCTTTTCTTTTTTCTACCGGGTATGCTTGAAGGGGTGTAATTCACGGTTTTTAAATTCAATGGATTTGTTTTTCTCGTTTCACATTCTTCAGGGTTTGCAACATCTGACTCAACGTTCTTATCATCGGTCTTCGAAGACATGAAGGAAGGACAAAACAAATTTGAAAAAGGTGCAGTGGTTTCATGATGATCATTTTTGCTGGGGACTTGACTACTCAAAGCCTCAGAAGATTCTTTTTTACATTCAACTTCTTGTACTATCTCTTTCTTTGATAAAACACTATCACCCGAACTGTTCTTTGCGTTATCCAAATACTGTGCTATGGAAATAGGCACGTTCTCTACACTTCCTATTTGCACTTTTAATTTCCTTCTCCTCCGCCTTCTCCTTGATCTACTGCTACCACTCTCGTCAGTCAAAGTTGTCATCGAGCTATGTATGCTGCCATCGGTTTCAAATCTTGAGCTTTCACCGAGTTCAGTGACTGTTACTTTGACTACATTTGATTTTCTTTTCTCAATATCATCTTCGTCATTATTGAAGGGATTCAAATATTCAGGGTAGTTTGCTATATCTGGTATCACCAGATATGACTCATCTACATCCTCGTTTGCGCTTTCGTCAGCTTTTACACTGCCCTCAGTTGAATGTTCTATAGAAAGATCTGTGATATCGCTCCTGATAAATTTAATTCTGTTGTCAAGTGGACATATTTTTGCTGATGTGGACAAGGCTTTTAACAGAAACTCCGTGACTCATTGAGTCGTGTAGTTTTTGGATGTGTGTCAACACGGCACAGAGCTCTAACTTAGTTCTCCACAAATAACACTTGATAGGTCTTCTAAAAAGATGTCATAGAGGAAATCATGACGTCATTAACGTGTTATTTATTGACGAAAAATGATAATTTATACTTTTATGTGTCTCTACAACAGATATGAACTAGAACATGAGGCATATCACAACCTTGCGAAAATACTCCCTACGTTTTGTTAATTTTTGATACTTCATTGATAAGTTGTAGTTGATGATTTTTCAAACTTACTACCTATTTTTTTCACCTATGAGGCATATCAGACCCTTGCGAAAATACTCCCTATACGTTTTGTTAATTTTTGAAACTTCATTGATAAGTTGTAGTTGATGATTTTTCAAACTTACTACCTATTTTTTTCACCCTTTTTTTACTTTCTCATTTTCCCTTTCACTTCCTTGTGATTATTTTTTTGTTTTGCCGAATATTTAGGGAGAAGAGGAAGAAGGAAACATAAAGTGAATCCAGAAATTTCAGAAGCAGGAGCATGTGAAGAGTTTTTACTTTTTAATTTTCCCTTTCACTTCCTTGTGATTATTTTTTGTTTTGTCGAATATTTAGGGAGAAGAGGAAGAAGGAAACATAAAGTGAATCCAGAAATTTCAGAAGCAGGAGCATGTGAAGAACCATTCAAATTGTTGTGTCTCTACAACAGATATGAACTAGAATATGAGGCATATCACACCCTTGCGAGAATACTCCCTACGTTTTGTTAATTTTTGATACTTCATTGATAAGTTGTAGTTGATGATTTTTCAAACTTACTACCTATTTTTTTCACCCTTTTTTTACTTTCTCATTTTCCCTTTCACTTCCTTGTGATTATTTTTTGTTTTGCCGAATATTTAGGGAGAAGAGGAAGAAGGAAACATAAAGTGAATCCAGAAATTTCAGAAGCAGGAGCATGTGAAGAACCATTCAAATTGAGAGACAATTCAGAAGAAACACTAAATAGAATAATGGGCATAACTGAACATAAGAACGAAGCAATAGAACATTCAATTGAGGACAGTGTAAAAGCTGACGAAAGCGCAAACGAGGATGTAGATAAGTCATATCTGGTGATACCAGATATAGCAAACTACCCTGAATATTTGACTAGACAACGAGAGCAAAGAAAGTAATAACTTCACCTTACCAATCAATGAAATTAAGAAAACCCCTGATGATAGTGTTAGTAACACACCCATAAATATTGGTGTAACTATAGCACACCAATATAAAAAAGAAAAGATAGATGAAAATCCTCAAACTCACTCTAAAAAGTGTGATATAGAAAACAGTAATAAAGAAGAGAGAGTTGATGAAATTTCTAATCCTCCCAATGAAATCTCTAATACAGGAGAGATTCCTATGACTGAAATAAAAGTAAACCCGATTTGCCAAAGACAAACTTCATCAAGTAGCGACACAACACAAAGCACAGAGAAAAATCGACCTTATAAAGTATCCACTTCAAAGATGAAGAGCTTGAAAGAAATGGCTATTGACAATCTTTTAATTCAACCAAATGGATTTGAAACCTTACTTGATATTGGAATACCAATCCATGAAATTCTCGAAGATTTAGGCGGTAGTAACGAAACCCTAAGTAATATTGATAACGAGACTATTGAAAGCTACGATAGAACTAATTTTCAAGAGAGCAATATCGCACCCCTTTTGACAAGTATGGACCATTTTATCCCAATGAAGATTCCTACTCCTCCACCTAGAAGGGATAGTTTTATTCGTATGGAACTCGGAAATGATTATGGCAGGAATGATTATGCAGTGCCTTCTTCAAGTATATTAACCCCTCAGTCATGTCCTCTCTCACCAAGATCAACTTCTTCTATAAGTTCCATTGCTTATCCAATCAATCAACTAAATGATCAGTGGCTAGGATTACCATCAGAAGATCCACAAGTTCTTGTTTGTTTGTCACCGTCTCAGAGCTCAAGCAGTAAACCTTTAACACCAAAGGAGGTATCCGGTCTTATTGATTTACACCAAAAATTCATGGATAGAAGAGGCTACCACGAAAGTAGAGGTACCAGCTCAATCTCTACTCCTGATTCAGGACAAAAGACGCCTCATAAAAAGAGTAATATCAGTAATATTGTTACTTCAACTGAGGAAACAACAAATTTCAAAAGAGACGGAGGTAATGAAACTTCCAATGAGACTGACTTTTACACCCCAGAATTATTACAAGAAGCTGCGAATTTACTAAGCCTGAAACACTATCATGACTGTAGACAAAGGAAAATGGCTTATGGAAATTCCGTAAAAAAGGGTCATGATGATCTATCAGACGAGATTGCCTACGAAAATAAAAGTACGAAAAGTCCAGAAGTAAGAAATAATTGTCATAGTTAAATTTCTATAAGTTGAGAAACTAAATAAAAATCGTTCAGTATGAAATTTCCGTGCTCTTTCTCCTCATGCACGGAAAGTTCGGAAAATTCCGTGTCCAGTACGACTGCACCCGGGTCGGCACGAAATTTGATCGGGCGATTTCGGAGGAAACGAGACGACACGAAGAAAGCCGAAAACTTGAAACGACAGCAGACGCAAAATCGGAAGCTGCGAGAAAAATATCGCATCAAGAAAAAGATCAAAGCTCTTAATAGTAAGTACCTATGTAGGTAGTAGGTACCTACTGATGAATCTACCGAAATGAAAGAACGAAAAGTATGTTCTAAGTTTTAACTCGACGATTTTTCCTGTATTTTTTGTGCCTAAAAGATTAATTGTAGGTATTTCGGAATTTCCCTTCTCATTGGAAAAATAGCCCTCAAGTAACTTCTTACCCCTTGAGAGATGTTTAGTGATATCAGTTTAATAGTGACAGATTCAATGGAGCATTACTAAGACCAAAAGGAATCTAAAAAACAAAGCCAAAAATCCGACTTGAAGGATATCTAGAATTCTAAATTTGTAGCAATTACACCCAGTGATTCTAGGGAGGTTTTCAAAATATACATGAGTATTTTTGGCTTTGTGAAATCCTTTCGAATGGAGCATTACTAAGACCAAAAGGAATCTAAAAAACAAAGCCAAAAATCCGACTTGAAGGATATCTAAAATTCTAAATTTGTAGCAATTACACCCAGTGATTCTAGGGAGGTTTTCAAAATATACATGAGTATTTTTGGCTTTGTGAAATCCTTAGGGACTTTATAAAGATCTGTGATATCGCTCCTGATAAATTTAATTCTGTTGTCAAGTGGACATATTTATGCTGATGTGGACAAGATAGGGACTTAGGGACTTTATAAAGATCTGTGATATCGCTCCTGATAAATTTAATTCTGTTGTCAAGTGGACATATTTATGCTGATGTGGACAAGGCTTTTAACAGAAACTCCGTGACTCATTGAGTCGTGTAGTTTTTGGATGTGTGTCAACACGGCACAGAGCTCTTAGTTCTCCACAAATAACACTTGATAGGTCTTCTAAAAAGATGTCATAGAGGAAATCATGACGTCATTAACGTGTTATTTATTGACACTTATGAAAATTCCGTAAAAAAGGGTCATGATGATCTATCAGACGAGATTGCCTACGAAAATAAAAGTACGAAAAGTCCAGAAGTAAGAAATAATAATAGTGCTACAAGTGTAGAAAATAAAAAACGAACTGAATTGCCTACGGTGAGCGAAGCGGAAATAAGTGACCATTCAAACACAAAAACCATAAAACAGACAGAAATGGATAACAAATTTGAAAACGAATCGAGTCCTCGTAAATTATTGGCATTGATTCAAGAAAATAAACAAGAGACATGTGTATTGGAATGTATACCTGAGAGAGAAGTAAAAGACATGCATAATGTTGATGAACCTTTGTATTCAACTAATCAGTCAAAATTTCAAGCCGAAAATACAAACACGCTAAATCGCAGTAGTTCGAAACGAAGTGAACGTAACATGTGTTCCTCTCATATCCCGACGCGAAATTTAACTATCCCGAGTGAACTTCCAGCGAATCCTGAATTGAAAAATCCATTAGAATTGAATAGTGAAGGATCAACTAATACTCTGCATCGCGAGGAAACCACTTTTGTACAAAACATTGGACCTAACCGTGAAAGTACCGTTGAAATTCCTTCCTCAACAAATCAGTCAAACTCTAAGAACGCAGAATATGATAATATCAACACATCAATTCAGCAAGAAATTGAAAAATTAGAAAGTTTTGATTTCGAAACACTTTTGAAAAATAATGTGTTCCTCTCATATCCCGACGCGAAATTTAACTATCCCGAGTGAACTTCCAGCGAATCCTAAATTGAAAAATCCATTAGAATTGAATAGTGAAGGATCAACTAATACTCTGCATCGCGAGGAAACCACTTTTGTACAAAACATTGGACCTAACCGTGAAAGTACCGTTGAAATTCCTTCCTCAACAAATCAGTCAAACTCTAAGAACGCAGAATATGATAATATCAACACATCAATTCAGCAAGAAATTGAAAAATTAGAAAGTTTTGATTTCGAAACACTTTTGAAAAATTTTGAGGAAAAAGGCAAACCTTCTGAAACTATTCCAGTCGGGAAATATGACAAAACCGACACTGAGGATAAAGCTCAGAACTCTGTGATTGTGCAATATAAAATCTCAAAGAAAGGGGACATTGCTGAACTCAACAATAATTATGATTTCGAAAAGCAAGAAGTTATAAAGAGAGATACTAGTAAGGTGATAGTGCAGATTAATAAAATTACGACAAAAGATAATGTCAATATAGTGGAAGAAAAAAGTGACAGCCCTAAAGATCTATTCCATGACAACAAAGATCATAAGCAAATTGGATATGGTGAACATCAAGATGATAATACAATACCATTTGCTACAAATGATATAGGAGTTCAAACAATTGAAAGAAGAGAAAAGAAAAGCAAAATACGAATATAGTGGAAGAAAAAAGTGACAGCCCTAAAGATCTATTCCATGACAACAAAGATCATAAGCAAATTGGATATGAAGAACATCAAGATGATAATACAATACCATTTGCTACAAATGATATAGGAGTTCAAACAATTGAAAGAAGAGAAAAGAAAAGCAAAATACAAGTTATAAAGAGAGATACTAGTAAGGTGATAGTGCAAATCAATAAAATTACGACAAAAGATAATATCAATATAGTGGAAGAAAAAAGTGACAGCCCTAAAGATCTATTTCATGACGACAAAGATCATAAGCAAATTGGATATGGTGAACATCACGATGATAATACAATACCATTTGCTACAAATGATATAGGAGTTCAAACAATTGAAAGAAGAGAAAAGAAAAGCAAAATACCAGTGGTCAAGAAAAATTCAATTGGTTTACCAGTGACTCTAAATCAACC
Source organism: Diaphorina citri (assembly GCF_000475195.1). Lineage (NCBI taxonomy): Eukaryota > Metazoa > Arthropoda > Insecta > Hemiptera > Psyllidae > Diaphorina > Diaphorina citri. The sequence goes on from NW_007377757.1 coordinate 157,990, forward strand.
AAAATCCGCACCATGTACACATCAAAAGACGTCACATCATCACAAGAAGTGTTTACATGTATCAACATCACAAGTTCAGAAATCGAAATCTGAAGAACTGCAAAAGTCGAAATCTTCCAATTGGTTTACCAGTGGCTGTAAATCAACCAAAATCCGCACCATGTACACATCAAAAAACGTCACATCATCACAAGAAGTGTTTACATGTATCAACATCACAAGTTCAGAAATCGAAATCTGAAGAACTGCAAAAGTCGAAATCTTCAAAATCCAATACACAAATGGAATCTATGTACAATGAGTACATGAAGGAGATCTCAGCGAAAAAAGATAGACGTAAAAAGAGAATGATCAAATTGGAAGAAAAATCAAGATCTTTGACGAATATTAAAGAAACAATCAATGCCTCAGATATCTACACAACCTCTATCAAAGTGAAGAATCAACTAGAGAATGAGTTTATGAACAAAGTACAACAACGAATGAACAAATATGGAATCAACATGAAGGATTATGAAGTTACCAACGATTATTTCAGTTCTGATGATGACTGTGATGTGAGAGAGGTGCCCAAACATCTCCAAGAATTCATTGATATTTCACAAACTGGTGAGTGGAAAATGTGGTTGGCTTTTCGTCTTTCAAACTGGTTTTCCAAAGAGTGTGTCATATCCGTTTTACTGAGAAATAAACATGCAGGATCTTATGAGTGTTTGTTGTGTTCTACTTACTAAATTTCTTCCATCATTTATTAAAATGTCTAAAATGCCTCAAATTAACACGTGTATCACAAATACCGTTTGAATTCATGTATGTAGGTAGTCATGAGTTATGTTTATGTAGGTAGACTTGAAAAATACTCAACAATAGAAGTGTTATATCCGTTTTACTGAGAAATAAACATGCAGGATCTTATGAATGTTTGTTGTGTTCTACCTACTAAATTTCTTCCATCATTTATTAAAATGTCTAAAATGCGTCAAATTAACACGTGTAACACAAATACCGTTTGAATTCATGTATGTAGGTAGTCATGAGTTATGTTTATGTAGGTAGACTTGAAAAATACTCAACAATACTTAGAAGTGTTGGTCTGTGTGCCTTAACATGTATTGTAATTTATGTACCTACCCATTTACGCACTAACCAATATGCTGTAATGCCACATGAAGTGTTGGTCTGTGTGCCTTAACATGTATTGTAATTTATGTACCTACCCATTTACGCACTAACCAATATGCTGTAATGCCGCATGCATCTCATGTAAATTTACTACTAACCCAAAACGTAGAATTGAAGTGGAGTTTTCACTTTTCACTAAAAAATAATACCCTTTTGTTCTTGTATATTGCTCTGTTTTGTAGCTTTTGTGTCTATTATCATTTTGTCAATTTTGTAGATTATTTTTCATCTATCCAAATTTTGTTATGATTTGTTATCTTCATAATGAAACATTAAGTAGAATGTAAGAAAGATACGTTTAATTGTTTACTACTACCATGTAGGTGGTTTATATTAATTTATATATACATAGAACATTCAATATTACCAACATCACCGGAACTCATATGTTTTCAATATGTTTAATGTAAAAAAAAAAATGGTCAGTGGAATGTGTAAATTCCCCGTCAATGATGTCAGAATTCATTGAGTAGAAACATTCTTCTTTGGTACATATTAGCATTGAAGCTGTTGTTGTAAGACCTGTCATTCAGGAAATTGATATAGACGATTTAGTTAGATATGATATGAAAATGAATAGCTCACCCCTAAAGGGGAATTAGTAAAAAAAAAAAAAAAAAAAAAAAAAATTAAAAAAGCGCCTATCATTTTGTCGATTTTGTAGATTATTTTTCATCTATCTAAATTTTGTTATGATTTGTTATCTACATAATGAAACATTAAGTAAAATGTAAGAAAGATACGTTTAATAGTTTACTACTACCATGTAGGTGGTTTATATTAATTTACATTTACATAGAACATTCATCATTACCAACATCACCGGAACTCATATGTTTTCAATATGTTTAATGTAAGAAAAAAAAGTCAGTGGAATGTGTAAATTCCCCGTCAATGATGTCAGACTTCATAGAGTAGAAACATTCTTCTTTGGTGCGTATTAGCATTGAAGCTGTTGTAAGACCTGTCATTAGGGAAATTACAGAGGAATTAAGTAGATATGATAATATGAAAATGAATCTAGCTCATCCCCAAATAAAAAGAAAAAAAAAAGATGGGGTTAAATAATAATTTAAAAATACATGTTAGTAAATAGAGAATTACCTAAAGTAAATGTTCCATTGAAAGATGAACATACTCATACCTGTATCTGCTATAACTAATTAGGCTGTAGATGTAGGCAACTACTACCCATCTAATTAATTGATCTAATACCTACCACATTATGATTTATCATCCCAGATCCCAGATTTCCAGTAGATAAATTTATAATCACTGGGATGCAACGGATTTGTTTATCTCTACTTACTCATCGTTTGAACTTGAAATCCGTTCAAAATAAATCATTATGGAGTTCACAATAGGTGCAAAATTTCGTTCATAAAGAAAAAGAGTGCGTCACTTGAAGATAAAAATACTTCTCTTTCTTATAAATAGCGGCATAAATATAAATAAAGAAATGAGGAAACTATATTTAGATGTTTTCCCAACTCGTGATGATGTGTCCTGAGGGAAGGTAGAAAGGTGGATTTCAAGAAACACGGGTCGTTCGAAAGCGAAGTATTAGTCCACTTTTTTTTAACTATTGGAATACTGCCCTGGCAAAGCGTGGTATTACTTTCCGTACATTTAACTTTCATACAGTCCAATAAAATTAGAATAGACCTTCGAAAAATTAACAATAAGGGTCATTCGAAAGCGAAGTAGCGTGTGGTATTACTTTCCGTACATTTAACTTTCATACAATCCAATAGTTAAAATGTGAGCTTCAAAAAGTTACAAAGTCTTTAATTCAACAAAAATGAGATAAAAATCCGTATTGTTTCATGTCTACGACATAAAAACGGTTGGTTCTAAATCCCGAGATAAATAGATTTAAAACCAACAATCTTAGTTTTGAAAGTATTGTAGGTGCTTTCTAAAATGGTAATTATACGAGTTCATACCTACTGGATTTTTTTTTGATAATAAATCCTACAGGGTGGCGAATAAGTAGGTACTCCTTGTTGAAATTTTAAAATTGTGGGAGCCGGGGACACCATTTACCTACGGTCCATAACACAGCTGATCTCTCAAAATCTTTAGGAAATAGGAATAGAATTGAGCTTATCTGCTTTTTTAGGGGGTATTGAGGATAATTTTATTGGACCTTATGAATCAAAGGCCTTCTGCAGAAATTTGGCCTTTAAATTTATTTAGTTTACTGTTTATGTAACAGGTATACTATTTTAGCTTCTTGGAAATCACAAGTGTTGTAAGACTTGTACTGTAAGGCCTTCTGCAGATCAATGAATAAATATTTAGGTATTTACCTATGATCTCAATTTTCAAATACCTACATCCTTTTGACTCTCTCTTGGGATCTTCTGTCACTTCTATCTTTTGACTCACACTGAATATTTAGAAATTATATCTGAACTTATACCTACATATTTCTCTATGAAGTATATGTATATATTTATGTACAAAAAATTAATATAGTTGCCAGAATTTTACAATCTTCCCGCCACCTTCTCAGCCTTGCTCGTTTTCTAATTTTAAATTTAGATTTTTTTTTTCTTTTCTTCTTTCTTTTTTTTCAAGTTGTTGTTTTTATGTCGATTTGGCCCAATATTTGTTCGTTTTCACCTAACGGGAAAGTGTGTGAGATTTTTCTTCACGATAAAAAAACGGCTTTTCCTACGTGTGCAATTCTAATTTTTGTGCACTTTTTTCTGGTTCGAGGTCAACATCAATGTAACTAAGTGCGAATATTCATGTTATTGTTTCACCTGCAATAAATTAGGAACAAAATAGCATTTTTTTGTTAGGTGGTGTTTTTTCTCGCTATCTGGATTGAGTTACCGTTTCTATCTTATCGTTTATTTAAGGATCTTTTAATGTACCTACCTCAATAAATAAACTTAAAATTAGGTCTTCTTAAACCGATAAATAAATTGACAAAATCTATCCTTTTTTTCTTTATGATAAGAGTGTTGTATTTTACTTTGAATAAATTCCGAATTCCCTTTTTTTGACCAAATTCGAGGCCTATCAAAATTATTCCATCATTTTTTTCATATTGTGAATTTTTAATGAAATCACGATCCTCTATAAATAGTATAAATAAATTTATTTATTGACATTTTGATAACAAACAACCTGTTGTTACTTTTTCGAGAATCCTTTTGAGTATTTTTAGGTTTTTACATTACCAAACAGCTCCTGATTGGAAAAATTCCTTTTTTCCAATTTGGTACTATGTACTTTTATCATTATTTTCTTACAGTGTAAATAGCAATCTAACTCACATAAATAGTTGTTAATCTAATAATGCATCAAATAATTAGATGCGTCCGTGAAATAAGTTTAGTATAAATTTGCAACTTTTGATATAAATCTCTTGTGAAGAACTGTGTTGGATATTTCTTCTTACTTTCGCCTATCAAAATGCCAGTTCCATCGAAATTTGTACCTGTTGCCAAGACGATAAAGCCAGGTAATGCCAGCTCTATATTTTGCTAATACCTACCTAAACGTACACGCAACGTCGAGCGTGGTTAACATTTGGATGGGTGTTTGCCACTGTATGGGAAAATCGGGTTTACATGCTGGTGAGGAAATTGAACCAGATCTTAGCTACATTTGATCTCTATCTCCTTAGCAATAGGACTAAGAAGTTCCTTTTTCGTTTACTTCAGCAATAGGTTCGAACCTACTATCTTTATTGTGGTCAAATTTCCAATTTATATTGAGAACAAAATATTATACCTCGGGTGGCAGTGATGGGACTGAACTCGCGCCCTCCTAATTTAACAAGCGAGCTTCTTGACTACAACACCACCGAGCCAGGATCATCCCAATTGTAAAAGATGATTTTTAAAAGGGTATTGCCTCAAGAATCCCCATTATCAGAACTTGAGGACACTGTCTTTCCAAATCTACACATTACGCACCTTATGTCTTGTGTCTATCCCAATTTTCAAGTAGATTTTCAATTTGGACAAGAATAATATAAAAAAAAACTATGATGACACAGAAAGGTCATTGAAAAATAAAAATGTTGACAAATCACTTTTGTAGAACGAAAAGAAATAAAAAATGTGAAGGTTAAAAAATCAGAAATCTATGAGTGTGACAGATTTTGGCTGGTTCTTCAGAGGGTACACAAATTGCCTCATGTCACTTCTAAATGGTTTTTAATGTATCGTGTAACAAACTGATGAGAGGGACACTTTGGAATGCTAAAGAGCGCGAAACACAAACCGAACATGAAATTTGAGCTTTTTTGGGGTCTTTTATATTTCGGTAGTTCTGGCGTCTCCACTAATGCAGTGACTGCTATATGCAAATTGTAACCCTGAGCTAATATGTAACAATGATCAAGGAACCATGTCACTTCTAAATGGTTTTTAATGTATCGTGTAACAAACTGGTGAGAGGGACACTTTGGAATGCTAAAGAGCGCGAAACACAAACAGAACATGAAATTTGAGCTTTTTTTGGGGTCTTTTAAATTTCGGTAGTTCTGGCGTCTCCACTAATGCAGTGACTGCTATATGCAAATTGTAACCCTGAGCTAATATGTAACAATGATCAAGGAAGAACATTTTATAATACGTACATGATTGTGTTCTTCCTAAAACATCATTTTAGAGCTGCTCACTTTTTTTTTCAAGGAACCCACTAATTCTGTCGGAATCTCATAAAATCTAAACTCTCTACTGAATTTTATTAGAACTTTTCAACTTAGTTTGGATGTCCCAAATGCTTGAATTTTCACCAATTTTCCTATCTTGACCATATTTATTTTTATTTCCTTCATTATGTCTATTAGGTATATTTTTCAGTCCTACTTTATTATCTCCATTTGTAGGTGAATTTGAATTTTAGCTGAGTTTTGGCATCTCCACAAATTTGGTAGTTTTGGATTTCCATTAATATGCAAGTTCAGGTATTCTAATTCAGGGTTTCATATATCTACGAATTAGTCCACTTGCATCCCCGTTTTGGCTAGCAGAGTGTACAAAATAGTCACCACCAGTGGCGGGTATCAGCCACGCTCAACGTTAAACAACTTAAGTGTTTCTCCAAAATTTCGGTGCATTCATGAAACTATATTTAGATGTTTTCCCAACTCGTGATGATGTGTCCTGAGGGAAGGTAGAAAGGTGGATTTCAAGAAACAAGGGTTATTCGAAAGCGAATTATTAGTCCACTTTTTTTTTAACTATTGGAATAGTGCCCTGGCAAAGCGTGGTATTACTTTCCGTACATTTAACTTTCATACAGTCCAATAAAATTAGAATAGACCTTCGAAAAATTAACAAGTCTTCAATCAAACACACCAACAATCTTACTTTCTACAATGGTAATAATTTCAAGAGTTTACACTGGATTTTCTTTAAATTTTAAATGGAATTGTATCCATCTCTCATCTATTCATTCCTCAGGTCCTCAACCTATCAGAAGATCTAAACACCGACATGTTTCCCATCGTGGTAGTCTGTTGATCGAAATCGATTCTGTATTGAACGGATTTTTGTTGTCCCGTCAAATGAACGAGGATCAAGATGATGACGACCAATCCCTTTTCTGGTACATGGATCAGATTTTCAATGGATTCCTCAGCAATTCGAAAGGTTTGAGGGAAACTTTCGGTGTTCTTCCATACATTTCTTTGTGAAATGTTTGTCCCATTTCTAAATTTTCATTTTCCACTATCTGTCTACTCTTGAACGTTGACAGGTCAATTTCCAAGTCTTCCCATTTCTACTCTATCTACTCTTGACAGCTCGATTGACAACTTTTCTACCTTTTTACGA
>NW_007377757.1:166270-223085 GCF_000475195.1 Diaphorina citri
AAAGGGGAATTAGTAAAAAAAAAAAAAAAAAAAAAAAAACTTATCAATTCAAAGGTTGATGCATCATAAAGTCATAAGTGGTAATTCAATGAATTTAAATAATAAGTATTATAGTTTAAATAGAGAATTACTTAAAGTAAAGGTTCCGTTGAAAGATGAACAATTGAACATACCTCTATCTCCTGCTATACCTAATTGGGCAGTAAATGAAGGCAATGACCAAATACTACCCATCTAATAATTAATCTAATACCTACTTACCATAATAAATTAAATGATTTAGGTATCATCCCAGATTCCCAGTGGATAAATTTATAATCACTGGGATGCAACGGATTTGTTTATCTCTACTTACTCATCGTTTGAACTTGAAATCCATTCAAAATAAATCATTATGGAGTTCACAATAGGTGCAAAATTTCGTTCATAAAGAAAAAGAGTGCGTCACTTGAAGATAAAAATACTTTATTATGATATTTTTCGACTTGGTCAAAACCTGTAGGGCGTAATCTCGAGAATGACCTAAAAACCCGTAAAGTCTGATGTAGGATGTAGCTATTCTAATAAATATTAGAAAATTAGAATGTATGATCTTAAGACCTAGGGAGTTCTCATTCAAGAAAATGAAGAAGAAGAAGAAGAAAAAGAAGAAAAGCAGGCAGATTTCATTCGAGAAGGTCACGAAGCGCCGCCACAGATCGCTCGATTTTTTTTTTTCGATTTCGAAAGAAAGCAAAAACGAAACATGCCAGGTCCAAAATTTATCGTAGGCCTCTCTCCTTCTGACGAGTGCTTACAAATTTTTATGATAAATCCTACAGGGTGGCGAATAAGTAGGTACTCCTTGTTGAAATTTTAAAATTGTGGGAGGCGGAGACACCATTTACTTACGGTTCATAACACAGCTGATATCTCAAAATCTTTAGGAAATAGGAATAGAATTGAGCTTATCTGCTTTTTTAGGGGGTATTGAGGATAATTTTATTGGACCTTATGAATCAAAGGCCTTCTGCAGAAATTTGGCCTTTAAATTTAATTAGTTTACTGTTTATGTAACAGGTACCTACTATTTTAGCTTCTTGGAAATCACTAGTGTTGTAAGACTTATACTGTAAGGCCTTCTGCAGATCAATTAATAAATATTTAGGTAGGTATTTACCTATGATGTCAATAAAATTTTCAAATACCTACATCCTTTTGACTCTCTCTTGGGATCTTCTGTCACTTCTATCTTTTGACTCACACTGAATATTTAGAAATTATATTTGAACTTATACCTACATATTTCTCTATGAAGTACATACCTATATGTATATATTTATGTACAAAAAATTAATATAGTTGCCAGAATTTTACAATCTTCCCGCCACCTTCTCAGCCTTGCTCGTTTTCTAATTTTAATTCCTTCATTATGTCTATTAGGTATATTTTTCAGTCCTACTTTATTATCTCCATTTGTAGGTGAATTCGAATTTTAGTTGAGTTTTGGCATCTCCACTAATTTGGTAGTTTTGGATTTCCATTAATACGCAAGTTCAGGTATTCTAATTCAGGGTTTCATATATACCTACAAATTAGTCCACTTGTATCCCCGTTTTGGCTAGCAGACTGCACAAAATAGTCACCAGTTCTGATACCCACCACGCTCAACGTTAAACAACTTAAGTGTTTCTCCAAAATTTCGGTGCATTCAACGTTGTTCAGACGAATTCCATTCATTTCTTTCCCACGTTGACAGGTCAATTTCCAAGTCTTCCCATTTCTACTCTATCTACTCTTGACAGCTCGATTGACAACTTTTCTACCTTTTTACGAGATTTTGATTTCAATACTGTTCTTATCTTGGTCATTTTCTTTGGCTAGCTCTTTGTTTACCAATTCTTTTCTCTTGTCTTTTTGTCTTTATGTTGTCATTTATGTTTACAGTTTTAGGTACCTCTGATTCTCGGACTTTTCTATGGCTTCTCTTTGTTTGTTGATTTTATTTATTTTCTTGTGTTCTTATTCTTTTCCCTCCTTATGCTTCTTCTCCTTCATCTTGTTGTGGTCGCCTTTCTTCCTCTGTGTTCCGTCCTTTTAGTAGCGAACATTTTACATTAGTAAGCAACAAGTAACGTCCGAACTGTGCTGACAAAACTCCAAAAACATCCCAGATATAAGATGCAAGACACTATGACAAAACTCATTTTGTCAATCAAAATGCACGACAAGATAAAAAAAAATACTCAATGAAAACAAAAATAGAGTCTCCAACAACAACATCCAATTGGTTAATTAATTTTTAACACCGATGATGAATTTCTTAATGGATTTTATAAGAGATGGCTCAATGAAATTGGGTCAATCCAGCATGAAAAAATTAAATCTATCTATGCGTCCGTGAAATAAGTTTAGTATAAATTTGCAACTTTGGATATAAATCTCTTGTGAAGAACTGTGTTGGATATTTCTCCTTACTTTCGCCTATCAAAATGCCAGTTCCATCAAAATTTGTACCTGTTGCCAAGACGATAAAGCCAGGTAATGCCAGCTCTTTACTTTCCTAATACCTACCTAAACGTTCACGCAACTTCGAGCGTGGTTAACATTTGGATGGGTGCTTGCCACTGTATGGGAAAATCGGGTTTACATGCTGGTGAGGAAATTGAACCAGATCTTAGCTACATATTTTGATCTCTATCTCCTTAGCAATAGGACTAAGAAGTTCTTTTTTCCTTTACTTCAGCAATAGGTTAGAACCTACTATCTATTATTGTGATCAAATTTTCAATTTATATTGAGAACAAAATATTATACCTCGGATGGCAGTGATGGGGACTGAACTCGCGCCCTCCTATTTAACAAGCGAGCTTCTTGACTACAACACCACCGAGCCAGGATCATCCCAATTGTAAAAGATGAAAACGCTTTTTCTACGTGTGCAATTCTAATTTTTGTGCATTTTTTTCTGGTTCGAGGTCAACATCAATCTAACTTAGTGCGAATGTTCATGTCATTGTTTCACGTGCAATAAATTAGGAACAAAATAGCAATTTTTTTGTTAGGTGGTGTTTTTTCTCGCTATCTGTATTGAGTTACCATTTTTATCTTATCGTTTATTTAAGGATCTTTTAATGTACCTACCTCAATAAATAAACTTAAAATTAGGTCTTCTTAAACCAATAAATATATAAATTGACAAAATCAATCCTTGTTTTCTTTATGATAAGTGTTGTATTATACTTTGAGTAAATTCCGAATTCCCTTTTTTGACCAAATTCGAGGCCTATCAAAATTATTCCATCATTTTTTTTTTTTTTTTGTCAAATAATTGGATGCGTCCGTGAAATAAGTTTAGTATAAATTTGCACCTTTGGATATAAATCTCTTGTGAAGAACTGTGTTGGATATTTCTTCTTACTTTCGCCTATCAAAATGCCAGTTCCATCGAAATTTGTACCTGTTGCCAAGACGATAAAGCCAGGTAATGCCAGCTCTTTATTTTCCTAATACCTACCTAAAGGTACACGCAACGTTGAGCGTGGTTAACATTTGGATGGGTGCTTGCCACTGTATGGGAAAATCGGGTTTACGTGCTGGTGAGGAAATTGAACCAGGTCTTAGCTACATTTGATCTCTATCTCCTTAGCAATAGGACTAAGAAGTTCCTTTTTCCTTTACTTCAGCAATAGGTTAGAACCTACTACCTATTATTGTGGTCAAATTTTCAATTTATATTGAGAACAAAATATTATACCTCGGATGGCAGTGATGGGACTGAACTCGCGCCCTCCTATTTAACAAGCGAGCTTCTTGACTACAACACCACCGAGCCAGGATCATCCCAATTGTAAAAGATGATTTTTAAAAGGGTATTGCCTCAAGAATCACCATTATCAGAACTTGAGGCCACTGTCTTCCAAATCTACACATTACGCACCTTATGTCTTGTGTCTATCCCAATGTCTGAGTAGATTTTCAATTTGGACAAGAATAATAATAAAAAAACTGTGATGGTGATGACACAGAAAGGTCATCGAAAAATAAAAACTTGACAAATCACTTTTGTAGAACGAAAAGAAATAAAAAATGTGAAGGTTAAAATGTGCTGACAAAACTCTAAAAACAGACTCTCCAGTTAAGATGCAAGACATTATGACAAAACTAATTTTGTCAATCAAAACGCACAAGATAAAATAAATACTTAAAGAAAACAAAAACAGAGTCTCCAACAACAACAAGCATCCAATTGGTTAATTAATTTTTAACACCGATGATGAATTTCTTAATGGATTTTGTAAGAGATGGCTCAATGAAATTGGGTCAATCCAGCATGAAAAAATTAAATCTATCTATGCAGAACAAGATTGTTCATTTGTTCAATGAACCCATGGAATCACTGCCCAAATCAATGTCCAACTAAATTATAACGGCATAAACCATACATGTTATTGTAGGTAATTAATTTGATTTTTACATACATAAAAAAATTACATAGATGAAAATAATTGTACAGAAAATGAAGTTATGAGAGATTTGTTTGAACTGTATGGCGCCACTCTTAGTATAATGCTTTCTGATGCTCTCCTTTTGGATTATTCTTTCAATTCGAGCCGAAAATTTCAACATTATTGAATTTTCATATCTTTTTGAGAAATGCTCAAATGAAATGATGATTTTGATGTTTCCTCATTCAATTGGGCTTCTTTTGGCATTTAGAAGGAGACGGTAAGTTGATCTGGAATTTCGCTCCTTATTCTTGAGCAATGTCTTTCAAAGTTTCAAATAATTTTTCAATATTTTTTTCCAAAAGTCACAACCTAGGTAGGTATACCTAAATAAATAAAAAAATCCTTTTTATCTAGGTACCTATTTATTTTGAGCTCTTTCATGCCCAGACAACCAGACATACATACTCGTATGTACATCCAGCTTGAGGAATTTTAAGTTAATGTGAAAAAGAAGTGTGCAGTTGACCATGCTCTATGCTGTCTGAAACTCCATGTCATAGACCTTTGTCTACTTCATAGCATAATTATTTTATTATTAATACCTAACAAGAGATTATTCAGATCAGAAAATATATTATGTGTATGATTATGATATTTTTCGACTTGGTCAAAACCTATAGGGCCTAATCTCGAGAATGGCCTAAAAACCCGTCTGATGTAGGATGTAGCTATTCTAATAAATATTAGAAAATTAGAATGTATGAACTTAAGATCTAGGGAGTTCTCATTCAAGAAAATGAAGAAGAAGAAGAAAAAGAAGAAAAGCAGGCAGATTTCATTCGAGAAGGTCACGAAGCGCCACAGATCGCTCGATTTTTTTTTCGATTTCGAAAGAAAGCAAAAACGAAACATGCCAGGTCCAAAATTTATCGTAGGCCTCTCTCCTTCTGACGAGTGCTTACTATTGGGGCCAAGGGAGAGGAAGAGGTAAAGAGGGGAAGGGACAAAAAGAGGGGGTCTAAAAAGAGGGGAGGGTTAATAATGAATCACAGGAGAAGCAAAAAAACACATGGCCATTACCCCCCTCTCCCCCCTCTCTGCCCACACCAGGCTAAATTAGACCATGTGTTTGTCCGAATTATTAACAAGATCATATCATATTGTACGAGTACATGTAATAAAACATGAAGAGGTCATGGAGAAAAGATGAAGTTTATTCGAGCACTACAGAGAAAATAAGAGCGCAGAGGAGGAAGGATGAGGTTTACAAAAAACGATGGTTGTGATGCTTCTTGCAATGCAAAATACTGTTAAAAATAATAATAAATTTGTCATAAACTATTATTAAACAAACAAAGAAAGGAACATTTCGTAGTTTACCTTATTACCTACCCACGTAGAAATATTATGATCTTATGATGCACGTAATTGGCAAAGGTACGCTTTACATATATGTAAATAACAAAGGAATGTTATTGGTACGTGCCGTGTTTAATTTTATAATTTTGTTGTGTGTTATAAGGAGCCTCACAAAGTTTAAGGTTTAGCCATTCACAATCAGGTAGACCTGACTTGATCACGCTCCGAACTCTTGACGTTCGCGCGCATGCCAGTATACTAAAGAAATTACTAAATAGCTCGTTCTCCCCTTCAGGTACCTGGTCTCCAGCCACCACTCCCGAAGTTCAGCGCAAATCCCTCGAAGATTCCGTCAAGGAGGTGACCGAACAGAACAAGCGGCTCGACTCAAGTGAACCGCCCGTACCGGTTTGGACGCCCAAATCGGCGCCCTCTTCCCCTAGTGCGCAACGCAAGTTCCAGCCGGTCAACTTCAAATCACCCACCTTGCCGAGGAAAGCGACGGGAACGCCAAACGCTGCCCGGAAACCTGAGGTAAGAGGAGAGAAAATTGTGCGGCAGAACCGCCTTTGCCCGGGGTACTGAAGTGAGGAGCCTTTTACGCAGGTCTAAAGCCCGCCACTCACGATGAATTTTATCGCATGCAATGATCTGTACATCGATCAGTCGAACTTATCGGATAGAAATTCCCCCACTCACGATGGACTGATCGATCATCGCATGCGATAAAATTCATCGTCAGTGGCGGGCTAAAGTCGCGGAAAATGATTATCTTCTCGTATTTCGAAAATTTTCGTATTTGTCTGATGTTCGAACCCAGAACCTTATGTCAGTTGCTCTTCACTATTCGATCTTTCGGCCACAGCGGCTACCCTCTGTGGCCGAGGCCAAAATTAGGTTTTGTGATGTGAGCCACAAACCCCTCATAACCCTTTCTTTGCCTTATCACAAGCGGAATCAGTCAGGTTTAGATAAGCACAAAATGTACATGATTTTCAAGTTTCAACGCTACTACGTGCTGATTTGTATCAACAAAATCCCTTTGACTCAGGTAAAATGGAATATCAGAAGATTGTTTGTTGCACCACCCACCAGTGAACCGTGCACCAGTAAACTCGTATAGTCGTATTATAAATACCTAATAAGTAGGTAGGTATTTACCTAATTAGGTACCTACCTAATGTATTTTGGTGAAATTTGTTTAATTATTGCAGTGTTTACAAACATATTTTTAGACACTGAGGTTTGGGTTTACAGATTCATATTGCAAAAAAAAAAAAAAAGTGTAATTATTTAAATTTTGATTTTATTATTTTCAGAGTCCAACTGTTACCAAACCCCCCACTCCTCGTAGTCTGCCAGTGAGTCCTGCCCCTTCCCATTGCAATGTGATACCACCACCTACACCTCCGCCCTCACGTAAGTAAACAAGAAAAAGATACCTATTGATGATCATTCTCTGACGGCACTCTGTTTACTTAGGACTTAGGTGAATGAGCTTTGATTTCTGGGATGAGCTTTGATTCCTGACATCTGGGATACCTAGTGACCATTATTATCTGACGGCACGCTGTTTACTTAGGGACTCGTGAATGAAATTTGATTCCTGAGATTCCTAATGGTCGTCATTCTCTGACGGCACGGTGTCTACTTAGTACCTGTTCCAATACCTGATTCCTGATATGCCCACACTGTTATCATGTAACCTGAGTGTACCTGATTCCTGAGACACCTAATGAACTTCACTTTTCTTTCGCTGTTTCAGTGTCTACGCCAGACAGTCCACTCATATCGCGGAGTACCCAAATATCTCGTAGCTCCAGTAGTGAGCTGACCACCACAGTATCTCACACAGTACAATCTCAGTCCTCCACTTCGAACCAACAGAGTTCTTCCTATTCTAGTTCCTCAATTCCTCGCGCCTCCCCTAACTTACCAAAGTCCCAGAATCCGACTATTACTCTGCTCCAGAAAGCTAGAGGTGAGTGTACAGGGTTGACATGGTTATGTGATCATATCCTCCCTATAACTTTTGAATTGAGGTATCGGGTTTGAACTTGAAGTAAGTAGTACAACAGTGAACTAATCTGAGGGTTGGCGTATAAGACCCATTCGTGAAACATAGGTAATGTGCCAATATCAATTCGACATTTATAAATCTTGGATATGGATTGCTTTGTTACCGAGTATTTATTCGATAATGTATTGGATTAATTTAATAACTTGATTTAAGCGGGAGTAAGTGTTTCCTAAAGAGATCCCGAAGCTCGAACAGTTACCTGTGTTTCAAAGAAAAGGTCCTTTTTCGTCTTTAGACAGAAAACACAGATCCTCCCTATAACTTTTGAATTGAGGTATCGGGTTTGAACTTGAAGTAAGTACAACAGTGAACTAATCTGAGGGCTGGCGTATAAGACGCATTCGTGAAACATAGGTAATGTGCCTATATCAATTCAGACATTTATAAATCTTGGATGTATTGGATTAATTTAATAACTTGATTTAAGCGGGAGTAAGTGTTTCCTAAAGAGATCCCGAAGCCCGAACAGTTACCTGTGTTTCAAAGAAAAGGTCCTTTTTCGTCCAATGACAGAAAACGGACTTTGTGAAAATAAATATAGACCTTTTCACCTGGAACGGCTGAAATTCCTTCAACAGAAATCTCAGGGACCTTTTCGTTGAAAGCAGAGGAGGAAAGCGACTGCGCAAGCGTCAATTAGTGAGAGGAATTCGTATTTCCAAGCTTTCGACACTTGTGGAAGAAAAAATATATTTGTAACTTTGTACGTAGTTTAGCGTACTTTCTACGTCTCAATAGTTTTGGAGGATATTTCTACGTTTTTCTTTCATTCAAGTCTTTGTAAGAAGGAGATTTCCGTTTACGATCTTTTTACTCTATTCCTGTGTGCTTCCAGAGGGTCAAATTCCCAAAGGAGCTTCCTACTTGGAACCCAACATGCCTGAGAAGCAGCAACAGAAAGACCAGAACGATAACAACATTGGTGAGTCCTATATTTCTTCTTCATTGAGATTAAGGATATGAGGGTTTCGGCCTTGGATAGGTACAAATAATTTACAGAACTAGAAGTTTATTTCGACAGTAACTGTCTGTTTTTGTTGATAAGTTAGCATTGCATCCAGGGGATGAATTTACAGACTGTGATCTACACAGGAAGAGCCATGGACAAATGGTTAAAATGAAAAAGAAGAAGAAGAAGAAGAAGAAGAAGAAGAAGAAGAAAAAAAACTAGAAGAAGGAAGAAGGGTCCATTTCTGTTGTACCTACATAAAGTTGGAACATTCCAAAAAATTCAGAAAAAACTTTCCCGCGCAGTGCCCCAAAATATGTACATAGAAAGCGAAAGTTGAATTGATTGACTAGAAAGAGTCCGGTATGTCAGGTATGTGGTATGGCCCATATAATAGCAAGTGGTACGGGTACTTGTAGTGTTTTGATAGGAATGTCAAGTACCTCTCTTGAACCATGCTATAGTATGTCTGTCAGGTTTTACTTCAGTCCTGACTTCTTCTTCTCCGCCTTACGGGGTCGGTGTTTTTCGTCAGCCTCTCAAGCAGCCCTGGGGTGATTTCTTTGGGCTGTCATTTGGTTTTGGCTTCAAAAAATTTACGAATGGATACCCTTCGCACTCAATCTTTGCTATTTCTTTAGCAAGTCAGACTTTACTTCGGTCCTTTGCAAATTGAACGTTAAAGTTTTCATTAATTTGACTACTCTTTTGCCAGCATAGTTGGATAGCGCTTGGAGGGTAGTGCGTTTACTTTGTAAGATCTTGGTCACGAGTTTGATTCCCGTCAGGGATAAACTTTATCCTACTAAAATAAACAGACAAGCTTCGTTCTCGGAACGGCAGGCTTTCTCCTATCGGCCTATTTTATTCTACTTCTCTCTTCGATTTCGGGACGATAAAACCTGTATCCCTCTATCAAAACTCTTTAAAAATCTTTAAAATAGACACTGAATTCCGAATAAAGTTGAACTTCTCAAACATCCTATACTTTTCTATGATGCTATGAACACACCTTTTCCTAAATAATACCTACTTCTATTGTTTACCTCTGCAGTACAATGTGGTACTATGCCATGTAGCATCTTGTGTACCATCTTCGCTGATCAAAGAATAGAGCTTCAGCCTCGCCTGACCATACTTTGTTTTTTTTTTCTAGCAATACTCTGATTTCTGTTCGAATGATCTTGGTCATTGGTTTGTTGCTATTCTTAATTTTGCTTCCGACCTAACTCTAGCAATACTCTGATTTCTGTTCGAATGATCTTGGTCATTGGTTTGTTGCTATTCTTAATTTTGCTTCCGACCTAACGCCTATAATTTTTGCATTAGTGCATGCGGATTGCAGATGCATAGTGAAAATCCCTTCGTCTTCTAATTCTTGTACCTATAGAACCTTTTGAGAACATATTATCGTTAATTTCGTTAGATATTTGTCTTCTGCAACCAAGCAGAACCTCGGAGCTTTACCTAAAAGTGACTTAAGCATTTTCAAGTTCGAACTGTCTCATAGTTCCTAGATATTCGTTGCCTGAGTCGAGAACCATTCCTGAACCTCAATAAGTTGATAGTCTCTATTCTTTGAGTCTCACCAAAAATTTCTTTAGAATTGGTGAAGAATGTGTAATCTAGGCAATCAGCAAGATTGAACATACCTGTAGTGTTGTACGGTGTCAGATCAGTATCTTGTCCTATCTATCAACAGATAACGCGATTTATTGCCGTGATTTAATGATCTCTTTACGCTGCTGTAATTAGAGCTTTTGAGTGTGTTTTTTAGTAAGAGTATCAGTGTTACAGGAATAATATAGTTTAGTTGTGCTGTTATTCAGTGTTACAGGGATAAGATATCTTAGTTGTGCCGTAAAGTTTTGGTCAAAAGCTACAGTTGAACTCTGAATCAGTATTATAGGTCACCGACACATTAAAAGTTAAATGTTCAGGACTTTAAGGCAAATTCTTATAGGTGAGTTAAGTAGTATATCTCGCCTAATTTTTTTAATATTTTTTTTTCTTCTTCTTCTTCTTTTAGGCGCTTTAACTATTTTTTTGTACTTTCATTTCACCTAAATTACCTACCTAAAACCTTTAACCAAACAAATTTGCGTCGTCTATATTTTTAGATTCCATCAATGAAAACAAACCCAAAGCGAGGAAAGTTGCCGGGGTTGGACCTACCATTCAGGAAGGAGTACCCACTTCTCTCAGATCGGTAAGTCATACCTAGTGAAAGAAGCCTAAAGGGACGTACATATGCATAAATGTAGGTGATCCAGAGTGATCATATGGTTTTAGTGGGTGACTGGAGTGATATGGGTGACCAAGAGGATCAAATTACGAAAACTATGTGACCTCTTGATTTTAATTTCAGGAAGTGGACGATGACAACAAAGAGAAATGGTACAAGAAGATGTACGACTCCTTGCATAAGTTCGGCTCAGACCGTAAGTATTCATCAAACGGAATTTGGGCGGAGGACTTGTATAAACCGACTCGGTGACGTCACAAATATTCGATTACTCTGCTGATATTTCAATGTGTTTCCCCCGGATTTGGTGCTTTGGAAATAAACATTTGACGAGTTTCTTTGCCCCTACAGCACCGGTTGAAATGGTTGACTAGATTGTATGATTTTTACTTTCTTTAGATTGTATGATTTTTACTTTAATATTTACACCGTTTCAATGAGTTACATTATTAATCGGTGCACCGTCGCGGTGTCGCTATCAACCGTTTCCACTGGTGAAAGTACAGAAACTCGTCTATTTATTGCTGTTATAACATTGGTTTTCTGAAAATATGGTTTAGATTTAACTCGTCTTCCCCAAAAGAAAATTGGTATTCCTTGAAAATCAAGATCTTTTCTTTTAAGGGATGAAGATTGACTTTTAACGATTGCATGATTTGAGAACCTTTTCGACGCAAGTTTGAGAATATTGGGATTTTTCTGTGTTCAGGTGAATTGAAACGACAATCTTGGGAAGTCTTTTTAGAGGGATTTTTAATGTGAATTTTAATTTTTCTTAAATTTATCTATTTTTTATTACTTCTTTGTTTTGCATAAAAAAGGGCTCTTTTCTTCGTCTACGTTTGGTCATTATGGTTTTGTATTACGCTGCTTTTTCAAATGCTTATATTAGGTCCCAATATTATCCACTGTGCCCCCTCATTTCAGCATGATTATCCACATCCAACCCTCAGATCAATTCTGACCTTGGTCCTTTTGGGACATTCTTTAAATTTTAAATGTTTCTTAGGTATGTGTAATTTTATCCGATCTGAAGGTCCTCATATTTCTGTCTTCCCGCACTTACCAATGCGTGCTTTCCAACTTACCAATTTCCTCTTCTGTGTTTTGTTTTGTGTTTTGCAGAAGACTATGTTACCGTTCGGTACAAAGCTAAACGAAAAGGTGATTGGAATATTCTTATTTGTAATTTATATTAGCTATCAGTTTTTTGTCCCAACAAAGTCCCCAGTGTAATTATTGGGTCTCAACTCATTTATTTATTTAGATTCTTCATTGGGTATAATTCAATGTACACAAACAAATACAAGAAATTACAAACAAAGGGCGAAAATTTGCCTTTGAATTCTTTAAACAAAGGGCGAAAAATTGCCTGGGAGATAACAATTCAACTTCACAATTCACAAAATGAGGTACTAAAATTACTGCTTTCGGTTCACAGAGGATGGTCACGGGTACTCGTCAGAGCCAGAAGGAGTCACGGGTAACAAATATGCCACCCTGGATAGGAGACGTATTGCCCGGGGCAATAAGGAGAATGAGTTCGTCTCGGCTGTCAATAACGTCGACAATATCAGGTACGAAATGCTCTATTTAGCTAAATTCCCTTTCGGGGTGAGCTATTCATTTTTCGCCAAAGTCACAACTTTTGGTCGGGGTTGTTGTTGCTTTTTTTGGGGGGGGTCACTAGGAAGCTTTTCGCGATTAAAACTCATTTTAGCATTTATAGGTACTTTTAGCATTTATAGATTATTTCTTTTTTATATTTCTTATATGACTAGGATCAATTACTCACCAAACTTTGTGATGTAGCGGTTAGCGAGGTGGACTTTAGATAGCGGTACAAATCGCTGCGCTGGTGCTGGAAAGAAAAAAAATCGAAAGGAGGTTGTGTGGTTATGTGAACAAAGTTACAATTTTCTTTCGGATTTCTTGCTTTCCCAAGGCTGTTATGACACTTGAGCCCCATTTTACGTACCTATAGTGGTAATGTAATTATGTCCGTACCCTAAAACTACACATCCACCTGGTTTCCATTTGCCGATTTTGACATTCGTCATAGAAAATCCAAACAAATGAAAGATGAGAATTTTTCGGTCGGTGCCAGCCAAGGTGCTCGTATTCTCAATCTCTCCAACCTAAACTTTTTACCTCTTTCGCCGAAATAACCTCTTATCCCATTGATTTGGGCCCATTTTACGTACCTATAGTGGTCATGTAATTATGTCCGTACCCTAAAACTACACATCCACCTGGTTTCCATTTGCCGATTTTGACGTTCGTCAAATCGTCATAGAAAACCCAAAGAAATGAAAGATGAGAATTTTTCGGTCGGTGCCAGCCAAGGTGCTCGTATTCTCAATCTCTCCAACCTAAATTTTTTACTTCTTTCGCCGAAATAACCTCTTATCCCATTGATTTCATCAGCTATCAGAACTCGATCAAACATGCCATGGAAATCTACAAGAATCAGCCTGGCAGGATCGAGAACTATCAGCCGGGACACTCGTCTATATCGGAGAAAGAAGCCAAGCAGGTAAGAAAATTAGCTATCTCCGGAAAAAAATAAGTCTACTCCACGATCGACCAAAGTCGATGTTGATCGATTTTAATGTAGACACACTCTAAAGGTATGTCAGAACATAGTCGATCGACGGTCGTTGACTATGTAGTGGACACACCTATAGGATCGCTTAATTTTGTTTTATATCTTGTCAAAAGTGACCGTTGACAAGAACATTAATGTGGTTCTGATTTTTAACATTGTAAATCTGTTTCCACACATGGTCAACAGCCTTCGACTATGGGTGGACACAGCCTAATATGTTTGTGTAGTACGCCCTCTTTGGGATTCATACCCGTTCACTGACATGTCACTTGCTTGAAAGTAGGATGTTTGTATTCCTTAGCAATGTCAACTGCAATAATTTTACTCTGCAGGTCTGCACTCATTTGCAAGCCGGAAGTGAATTTTGTAGTCTTTGTCCCTAAATGCTCTAAAGCTGTGTCCACACATGGTCGATGGCCGTCGATCGACGAGGTGAATCTATGTTGTCGAAGCACTGTGGACGGTCTCAGTCGACATCAATGTCGTCGTCGACCGTCGATCAAGGTCGATTGACAGTCGTCGACTATGTGTGGATACAGCTTAAGTTTTCATTGTTATTCGTCTTTCATTCCACAATATGTAAATAATCATTGAACCCCATTTATGTCTCGTATGTAATCTATTTATCTCGTGTTATTTAGAATTAAGTTTCTGTGATATCTGTTTTATCAACTTCTATTGTTCGTCCTTAGATAGCGGTACAAATCGCTGCGCTGGTGCTTGGAAGAAAGAAAATCGAAAGGAGGTTGTATGGTTATGTGAACAAAGTTACAATTTTCTTTCGGATTTTTTGCTTTCCCAAGGCTGTTATGACAATTGAGCCCCATTTTACGTACCTATAATGGTCATGTAATCATGTCCGTACCCTAAAACTACACATCCACCTGGTTTCCATTTGCCGATTTTGACATTCGTCATAGAAAACCCAAACAAATGAAAGATGAGAATTTTTCGGTCGGTGCCAGAATTTTTTACCTCTTTCGCCGAAATAACCTCTTATCCCATTGATTTCAACAGCTATCAGAACTCGATCAAACATGCCATGGAAATCTACAAGAATCAGCCTGGCAGGATCGAGAATTATCAGCCGGGACACTCGTCTATATCGGAGAAAGAAGCCAAGCAGGTAAGCAAATTTGCTATCTCCGGAAAAAAATAAGTCTACGCCACGATCGACCAAAGTCGATGTCGATGTTAATCGACTTTGGTCGTCCCTATATGCTCTAAAGCTGTGTTCACACAAGGTCGACGGCCGTCGATCGACGAGGTGAATCTATGTTGTCGAAGCACTGTGGACGGTCTCAGTTGACATCAATGTGGTCGTCGACCGTCGATCAATGTCGATTAACGGTCGTCGACAATGTGTGGTCACAGCTTAAGTTTTCATTGTTATTCGTCTTTCATTCCACAATATGTAAATAATCATTGAACCCAATTTATGTCTCGTATGTAATCTATTTATCTCGTGTTATTTAGAATTAAGTTTCTGTGATATCTGTTTTATCAACTTCTATTGTTCGTCCGTGATTGTGACTAACTGTGTTCCTCCCCCTTCTGTGTTCTATGTTCTCCCCTTGTTCCAGTGGTGGGACAAATTTGCTATCTCCGGAAAGAAATAAGTCTACGCCACGATCGACCAAAGTCGATGTTGATCGATTTTAATGTAGACACACTGACGGTCTCCGACTATGTGTGGGCACAGCTTAAATTTTCATTGTTATTCGTCTTTCATTCCACAATATGTAAATATTCATTGAACCCAATTTATGTCTCGTATGTAATCTATTTATCGCGTGTTATTTAGAATTAAGTTTCTGTGATATCTGTTTTGTCAACTTCTATTGTTCGTCCGTGATTGTGACTAACTGTGTTCCTCCCCCTTCTGTGTTCTATGTTCTCCCCTTGTTCCAGTGGTGGGATGATATGATGGACATATTCGATGGCGTAAGTATTCTGTTGTCTGTTGTTATAGTTGAATGTCCATCTCTATAATTAAGTATGTTTATATTAGACCAAGAAGTATATGTTTATATTAGGCAGTGCAATAGCCCTATACTAAAATGGACGCGGCATACAAAAGATCAAGAAGAGATCGCCTTAACATAATAATAGGCCAAGAAACGTAATCTATTAATTTAGAAAGCAATACACCAAAGTTACAAATCTCATAGCCCTCATAGTGTTTCATTCAGTACTTTGCGCCACACTGTCCCATTGAATTGTTGGTCCTTCGGAAATGATTTCTGACCAATACCCGCTTCTGTAACGAGAGGTGCCGAGATCAAATCCTGACTAATATATGACTGATTTATCGCGGATGGAAATGGATCTATCTGTAAAATTTGAGTGATATTCTTTTTACACAGGAAAAAGTGTATTGCAGTTGAATAACGTATAAAATATAATAGATCTGACGACTAGCATTGATTAAGTGTATTGTTTCTGTTCTGATTTTCAGCAAATGGAACAGGGCAAGGGAAGACCTTTTCCCACCGTAGTCAGTTCTCCCACCACGAAGCAACCTTTCATGACCTAGTAAGTAGACATTTATCTTCACAAATACTGTTCCTCGACTAGTACACTCTGCTACCTCTGATAAATTTACTGATTTTACTTGAACTGTACCACCAACTGCCGGATTCGAAGTGCAACGTAATGACTACTACAGTACTACACTACTGAGGTTTGTTGGATTGTCTTTGACAGTACCTATGTGGTAGATAACAATCTTCTGGGAACGAGATACCACGTCAAGTACCTATGTGTTAAGGTTGAGGGATACCTAATGCAGATAATTAAAAGAATATCTTCCTCCTATTTCATAGCAGAGTGCCTATTCTGACCTACTCCCCTCTGATTTTCTTTCTTTTTTTTTATTTTATTATTATTATTTTTTTTAAAAAAAGAGGTTTGACAGAGGGAACATTAACTGCTTTGATCTTATCAAATACACCAAAGTTACAAATCTCATAGCCCTCATAGTGTTTCATTCAGTACTTTGCGCCACACTGTCCCATCGAATTGTTGGTCCTTCGGGAATGATTTCTGACCAATACCCGCTTCTGTAACGAGAGGTGCCGAGATCAAATCCTGACTAATATATGTCTGATTTATCGCGGATGGAAATGGATCTATCTGTAAAATTTGAGTGATATTCTTTTAACACAGGAAAAAGTGTGTTGCAGTTGAATAACGTATAAAAGATCTGATGACTAGCATTGATCAAGTGTATTGTTTCTGTTCTGATTTTCAGCAAATGGAACAGGGCAAAGGAAGACCTTTTCCCACCGTAGTCAGTTCTCCCACCACGAAGCAACCTTTCATGACCTAGTAAGTAGACATTTATCTTCACAAATACTGTTCCTCGACTAGTACACTCTGCTACCTCTGATAAATTTACTGATTTTACTTGAACTGTACCACCAACTGCCGGTTTCGAAGTGCAACGTAATGACTACTACAGTACTACACTACTGAGGTTTGTTGGATTGTCTTTGACAGTACCTATGTGGTAGATTAATAATCTTCTGGGAACGAGATACCACGTCAAGTACCTATGTGTTAAGGTTGAGGGATACCTAATGCAGATAATTGAAAGAATATCTTCCTTCTTTTTCATAGCAGAGTGCCTATTCTGACCTACTCCCCTCTGATTTTTTTTTTCTTTTTTTTTAAAGAGGTTTGACAGAGGGAACATTAACTGCTATGGTCTTATCGTCCCGAAATCGAAGAGAGAAGGAAAACAGGATAGGAGAAAGCCAGCCGTTCCGAGAACGAACATTATCGACACTCTGCTACCTCTGATAAATTTACTGATTTTACTTGAACTGTACCACCAACTGCCGGATGCGAAGTCCAATGTAATGACTACTACAGTACTACACTACTGAGGTTTGTTGGATTGTCTTTGACAGTACCTATGTGGTAGATTAACAATCTTCTGGGAACGAGATACCACGTCAAGCGTCAAGTACCTAAGTGTTAAGCTGTTAAGGTTGAGGGGATACCTAATGCAGATAATTGAAAGAACATCTTCCTCCTATTTCATAGCAGAGTGCCTATTCTGACCTACTCCCCTCTGATTTTCTTTCAGTGCGTTGAAAGAATCCGGCTATGAAAGCGACTCCACCCTTGTGTTCAAGAAGCGAGATGAGAATCAGCAACAGCTGTCACCCAGCGAGCAGAAGATCGCGTACAAAGTCATACAGCAAGGTGGCGAAGTACCTCTGCATGGCCTGAGAAAAGCGGCGCCGGAAAAACCGAAAGGTAAGGAAAAAGAACACCACCCTGAGGGTGACGTAAATTTTTCAGTAAAAAAATTCTCATTAGGGAACGGAATGGTTATTTTCAAGGGGTTACCTAGATGGGAAGGAAAAATGACACAGTTAGGTAGAGCCCTAGATGTTTGATCAGTAATAAAATTCTCACTGAAGCTAAAAGTTTATGGGGTTACGTGGGAAAGATTGTCAGGTATATAAAGTCACCTGGACGTCCAGGAAAAAATATTGAATTCGAAATATTAACTTGGTCTCGGGTAATTGATGATGAAAAACTCCTACAAAACACCTTGACACCTAAAAAAATCAAAACCTGGTGAAGTTTTTTCACACATTGAGTGCCTTGACATCCTTGGTAGTCAGGGAAAGACCGGTCTTACCTCTTATCGGACTTGTTTATAAATACCATTTTATTTGTTCTCATTAGGGAACGGAATGGTTATTTTCAAGGGGTTACCTAGATGGGAAGGAAAAATGACACCGTTAGGTGTTTGATCAGTCATAAAATTCTTACTGAAGCTAAAAGTTTATAAGGTTACGTGGGAAAGATTGTCAGGTATATAAAATCACCTGGACGTCCAGGAAAAAATATTGAATTCGAAATATTTACTTGGTCTCGGGTAATTGATGATGAAAAAGTCCTACAAAACACCTTGACACCTAAAAAAATTCAAAATCTGGTGAAGTTTTTTGCACACATTGAGTGCCTTGACATCCTTGGTAGTCAGGGAAAGACCGGTCTTACCTCTTATCGGACTTGTTTATAAATACCATTTTATTTTGAACGGGCTTAGAACGTGCTTACCTCTGAGTACGTTTTTTTCCAAGTGCATTCTCAGAAGGATCTGAAGAACTTGTTTATAAATACGGGTGTTACTCGTATATTATGGATCAAGATAAGCATGTCCTATACCTTGGTATTTTGTAGGAGTATCATGGGATTATGCACCTTGCATGTTGTTCGATTCTGAATCAGTAGGTATTTCTTTTTGTCGCTGCCTTGAACTCAATTCTTCATTTACGCATGCTTTTGATTTTGAAGACTTGGATTTGTACGTTGGCAGTGTTAGGCGTCCTATACCTTGGTATTTTGTAGGAGTATCATGAGATTATGCACCTTGCATGTTGTTCGATTCTGAATCAGTAGGTAGTTCTTTTTGTCGCTGCCTTGAACTCAATTCTTCATTTACGCATGCTTTTGATTTTGAAGACTTGGATTTGTACGTTGGCAGTGTTAGGTATACCTTTGCTAGAGAAAATATCTGTAGTCTTTTGCAAAGGCACTAAAGTATTACTTTATTAATTTATTCTTAAGTAAACTATTGCATCTTGTAAAAATGGACCTGAATCGAGTCAAAGTTGGGATAAAAGTTTTACAAATTTAAAATAAAAAAATAGGTACCAACTTTTATTTCGGGAGTTTTGTGGTATATCAACCAAGCTAACTAGGCTGGCTCTGATTTTCTTTCAGTGCGTTGAAAGAGTCCGGCTATGAAAGCGACTCCACCCTTGTGTTCAAGAAGCGAGATGAGAATCAGCAACAGCTGTCACCCAGCGAGCAGAAGATCGCGTACAAAGTCATACAGCAAGGTGGCGAAGTACCTCTACATGGCCTGAGAAAAGCGGCGCCGGAAAAACCGAAAGGTAAGGAAAAAGAACACCACCCTGAGGGTGACGTAAATTTTTCAGTAAAAAAATTCTCATTAGGGAACGGAATGGTTATTTTCAAGGGGTTACCTAGATGGGAAGGAAAAATGACACAGTTAGGTAGAGCCCTAGATGTTTGATCAGTAATAAAATTCTCACTGAAGCTAAAAGTTTATGGGGTTACGTGGGAAAGATTGTCAGGTATATAAAGTCACCTGGACGTCCAGGAAAAAATATTGAATTCGAAATATTAACTTGGTCTCGGGTAATTGATGATGAAAAACTCCTACAAAACACCTTGACACCTAAAAAAATCAAAACCTGGTGAAGTTTTTTCACACATTGAGTGCCTTGACATCCTTGGTAGTCAGGGAAAGACCGGTCTTACCTCTTATCGGACTTGTTTATAAATACCATTTTATTTTGAACGGGCTTAGAACGTGCTTACCTCTGAGTACGTTTTTTTCCAAGTGCATTCTCAGAAGGATCTGAAGAACTTGTTTATAAATACGGGTGTTACTCGTATATTATGGATCAAGATAAGCACGTCCTATACCTTGGTATTTTGTAGGAGTATCATGAGATTATGCACCTTGCATGTTGTTCGATTCTGAATCAGTAGGTAGTTCTTTTTGTCGCTGCCTTGAACTCAATTCTTCATTTACGCATGCTTTTGATTTTGAAGACTTGGATTTGTACGTTGGCAGTGTTAGGTACACCTTTGCTAGAGAAAATATCTGTAGTTTTTTGCAGAGGCACTACTAAAGTATTACTTTATTCTTAAGTAAACTATTGCATCTTGTAAAAATGAACCTGAATCGAGTCAAAGTTGGGATAAAAGTTTTACAAATTTAAAATAAAAAAATAGGTACCAACTTTTATTTCGGGAGTTTTGTGGTTGATCAAAATAAACTGCGCGCCTAGAAAAAAAACTGCACGCAGATTCTGTGTCGCCTCCACAAGTGAGGCAGGCGAGTGACACAGGCAATTGCACCTCGGACTAATAAATAATTTGGCACTCCACATCACCACAGGGTATGGTTCATTATTTACCCTTTTGTAGAAAATCACTTTGGAGACATTTTAGAACTGATCACCTAACTTACGGCTTGAACCAAAGAGTTATTCTTACTGCATGGAGACACTAAGTCAGATCAGTTCTAGAGCTCATTATGCCTCCCAACGTCGCAATCATCACACAAAACATCAAATCAAAGTGAATTGAAATTTTTCAGATGACGCGGACATTGAATATTTTCCCATTTCACCTCATTTAACTCGGATCAGAGTACACAAGAACAAAAAGATCATGCCTGATCCTGACCTCATGAAAGAAATCATTTGCTACCCCGTGACGTCAATTGAAACCCATGCGCCACCTCCAATATTTGTCAACTATAAGAGGACTGCCCCTACAGCCAGATACATTCCACCCACCCCTCCACAGAGAAAATCTAGTCAATACAACTCAACGTTACGTTACTTCTCCAAACTCTCTTTGTCTCCTCATCGCATCAGTAGAAACTCTCCAGGCATTGAAGTTGATTCAAACGTGGAGTATCTTAAAGATAGAATCACCCATAAGTTACCTCCACAGAGAAAATCTAGTCAATACAACTCAACGTTACGTTACTTCTCCAAACTCTCTGTGTCTCCTCATCGCATCAGTAGAAACTCTCCAGGCATTGAAGTTGATTCAAACGTGGAGTATCTTAAAGAGAGAATCACCCATAAGTTAGATGTCTCCCGACCTAAATCTCTAAGTCCCAGACCATCGACGCGGATCAACACTGGGACATTCAGAGTGAAATCATTGAGTCCCAAGAGAGCTAGCTCACCTATAGTAAAATCCATGTTTGGGCCATCAACATCGCAAATGCAAAAAAGTTCTACGATGACCAGAAGTGCTCCATCAAACTCAACTTCAAAGCTGACTCCTACTGCCAAAACTAAATCTACTTCGCAATCAAATATTCGAAGTGCAACACCACTTTCCCCGATCTCAAAACGCACGAGTTCTGAAAGAACTAGTTATGTAGACGCCAGATCTACCTCTCAACCTAAACCTAGTACCTCCAGATACAGTTCTCCCCCAGTAGCTTCATCTAGCACCACAGTATCGAGTCCATTACATCGGGTATCCAGAACTGAATCACCTAGTCCAGGATATAGAACTAAGGATGGACTTCGTACCTCAGGTCCGACCTTGAACACAACGCTTAGATCTAGACGTGATCAACAAGAAGTGATAAACTCCAGATTGACCAAGTCACCCGATCTTAAAAGTCCCAATGAAGTCAAAAAAGTGCTGAGTGAAAAACAAGCGAAAGAAAGAATACTCAGAGGTTCCAAAGTTGTTCCGCCAGGTACAGTTGTAAAAAGTTCGACTACTTATTACACTTCAACCAAAAACCCAAAGAAACCGAAGGAAGATAAAGCCTTGAGAGTAACAGTGGCCATTTCAGCCAAAGGCAGAGAAATTATGAGGGCATCTTCCATGACTAGGATCAATTACTCACCAAACTTTGTGATGTAGCGGTTAGCGAGGTGAACCTTAGATAGCGGTACAAATCGCTGCGCTGGTGCTGGGAAGAAAAAAAAATCGAAAGGAGGTTGTATGGTTATGTGAACAAAGTTACAATTTTCTTTCGGATTTCTTGCTTTCCCAAGGCTGTTATGACACTTTAGCCCATTTTAAGTACCTATAGTGGTCATGTAATCATGTCCGTACCCTAAAACTACACATCCACCTGGTTTCCATTTGCCGATTTTGACATTCGTCATAGAAAACCCAAACAAATGAATGATGAGAATTTTTCGGTTGGTGCCAGCCAAGGTGCTCGTATTCTCAATCTCTCCAACCTAAACTTTTTACCTCTTTCGCCGAAATAACCTCTTATCCAATTGATTTCTTAACCTCAAAACCTTTGGCTATAATCAAAACTTTATCGGGGAAAAAAGTTGTGACCGATGTTAAGAAAAATGGCAAAGAATCCAAGAAAACCAAAAAGGTTAAATCGGATTCTGAAACCCCTTCAAGTTCTCAGAAAAATGGCAAAAAATCCAAGAAAATTTCGAAATCTAAAAGCGAAACAGATGATACGGATAATGTGTACGAAGAGATTGGAAAACCTGAAACAGCGAAATCAGGACTTATTGAAACCAAGAACCCTTGTCCACTGGTATCAGATACTTTCTTCCAACATCTCCTCTTACGTAACTTTTCTCCAACACCCTCCGTATCAAGCAGCATTTGTAGATCATCGTCGGTTCTCGAAAAAGCACAAAAATTTCAGCACTTATCTGAGAAGCCTGTGAGTTACAAATCCGAACCATCTTTAGGATTACTCAATGTTTACTTAGCAAACAAGAGACCAGTCAGCGAATCAAAATTTTGTAGCTTGGATCGGGACAAGAAAGAAAAAGGACATCGATCACCAAGTCCTTGTTTAAGATACAGAAGGTCTGAGTTTCTGGATAAGATCGATCGATTTGACCGTCCCAATGATGTTTGGAGCCAAAGTAGTAGTTTTTCAAGGGTCCAAAGTCCTGTAGCTGCAAATATAAAAGGGAGAAGTTCTAGTGAGCCACCACTGTCTCCTTTATCCACTACAGAGGAATATGATGAAGAGCCAAAAAAAGTACCTCGATTATGTCGAGAAAACCAAACATCATCTCCAGCAAGCCGTAGGATAAAATCTACCAAGTCAACTTCAAAACCAACTGAAGGATCATCAGGGACCTGGAGCAAAAGTTTACGTGCCAGAAGTGCTGGTGACGCAGATGCAAATAATTCTGTGGTTGATAGAGTGCAACCATCACATAGAAGTGAACTAAATATTTCTGAACAAAATCGAGATTATCATACCTATGTGCTGGAGATGATGCACTCACACAAGAAGTCAGACAGATTCAAAGAACTTCATGCATTTTATTCCAGTTTAGAAAGAATGGGCGAGCTCGAAAAGACAACATCAAAAACTGACCTAAGACCAAGGTTGAAAAACGAAGAAATAATTGATTTTGATCGCTGGAAACAATTGAGAACTAAAGAAAAGGCTGAAGAAGAATTGAAAGTTCTTTTCAACAAATTGAAGGATGATCAAAAAGAAAAGGACCTACTCTTCCTTACGAAGGATACCGATAAGTGGCAACGAAATAAAGATAGAGGTTTGAGGAATAAGGAAAAATCTGTCGAAGATCTGAAGCAAAAATTTATCGACATTACTAAAGAAGAAGCCATGTTTGAGGATTATAAAAAGAGAGAGCTTGATTTGAAGAAAGACGTGTATAAACCTCTTTGGCGTGGATCTTCAGTGGTGGATTTGGCATCAAGTTTGAAATCTACCACAGCTTCTATCAGAGGAAGACCAGTGTCGGAAGTTGATAGGGCAGCAGGTACTATTCCAAGACCGTCTGGTAGCAAATGCACGAAATACATTGGAAGCCGTTTGTGGAGTAGCCTCTCTATGGATCAAGTTAATGCACTGAAACAACAACTGAGTGAAATATACAGTACTGTATCTAATTTGAAAAGAGAAAGAATAGATCGAATGATAAACAAACAAAAAGAATGCGAGATAGAAGTGACTAAAGATAAAACTATGCCTCCTGGTAGTGAATCTTTGCATGTTCGGAGCAGCAGCTTCATGACGAAAGATGATACATTTACACCAGTGATAAGGAAGAAGGAAACAAAAAGAAAAGAAATAATGAAATCAGACTCTATTGGAGCAATGCCATGTTGGAAAGCAAGTAGTAGTAGCTCTGCCTCGAGTCCCACTAATCAACTTTCAGAAAGTGACAAAAGAAAAATATCAATGACTTTGAGTAAGGAAGTGCTCGAAAAAGTCACCAGAAAGAATAGTTTCAAGCGAAAAAAGAGAAGTTCATGTGCTTTAGTAATACCTAGAGAAACATTGGGAGCTGTTGCTGCAGTAAAAAGTACTAAACGTAAGTCAGTGCCATCCAAAACTGAACCACAATCCCGAATTTTTCAGTAAAAAAATTCTCATTAGGGAACGGAATGGTTATTTTCAAGGGGTTAGATGGGAAGGAAAAATGACACCGTTAGGTAGAGCCCTAGATGTTTGATCAGTAATAAAATTCTTACTGAAGCTAAACGTTTATAGGGTTACGTGGGAAAGATTGTCAGGGATATACAAAAGTCACCTGGACGTTCAGAGAAAAAAATAAATTTGAAATATTAACTTGGTCTTGGGTAGTTGATAGTTGATTATGAAAAACTCCTACAAAACACCTTAACACCTAAAAAATTCAAAATCTGGTGAAAATTTTTCACACGTTGAGTGCCTTGAATACCTTGGTAGTTATATTATGGATCAAGATGAGCACGTCCTCTACCTTGGTATTTTGTGGGAGTATCATGGGATTATGCACCTTGCATGTTGTTCGATTCTGAATCAGTAGGTAGTTCTTTTTGTCGCTGCCTTGTACTCAATTCTTCATTTACCTAACACTGCCAACGTACAAATCCAAGTCTTCAAAATCAAAAGCATGCCTAAATCATTTAAAGACTTGGATTTGTACGTTGGCAGTGTTAGGCATACCTTTGCTAGAGAAAATATCTGTAGTCTTTTGCAAAGGCACTAAAGTATTACTTTATTAAATTTATTAAGTAAACTATTGCATCTTGTAAAAATGGACCTAAATCGAGTCAAAGTTGGGATAAAAGAAGTTTTACAAATTTAAATTAAAAAAATAGGTACCAACTTTTATTTCGGGAGTTTTGTGGTTTTATTAAAAACTATCTTCTGTTTAGCACTATCTTCTGTTTATTAAAAACTATCTTCTGTTTAGCACAAGCATGATGGTTGTTTTTTTCACCTTTCAGTTTTACAATATTATGCTCACTGCTCAGCACAACTTATTTCACACTTACATTTCATTCTCAAATGGCATAGAAAATAAAATAACTTTCGAGATCAGCTTTTGAAATCATTTCTTAATCAATTAGTTTCATGAATGAGGGTGGTTTCTCTGAATTTAGATAAGTAAAAGTAGATAGGTACATCTCTCATTTGTAGGTCCAGCTAAAGAACCACATGAAATACACAATAGGTACCAGGTACATTGTACAGCCTAATATTTTTCATAATTAAATGTAGGTATAAGCTTCGAGTGATTAGTTATTTACCGGAAATATGTAAAT
This sequence comes from Diaphorina citri, assembly GCF_000475195.1. Classification (NCBI taxonomy): domain Eukaryota; kingdom Metazoa; phylum Arthropoda; class Insecta; order Hemiptera; family Psyllidae; genus Diaphorina; species Diaphorina citri. The sequence goes on from NW_007377757.1 coordinate 192,038, forward strand.
ATGTAGGTTTGTAGTTGTTATTATGCTTAACAAAGATCTAAATGTGCACAGAAATGAAAACTAAGCATGGTTTTACTTGTGATGGTAAAGGGTTCTTCACGATATGTTTTGTGGTTTTATCACAAAACTATCTTCTGTTTAGCACAAGCATGATGGTTGTTTCTTTCACCTTTCAGTTTTACAATATTATACTCAGCACAAATTATTTCACACTCTCATTTCATTCACAAAATGGCACAGAAAATAAAATAACTTTCGAGATCAGCCTTTGAAATCATTTCTTTAATCAATCAGTTTTATGAAAGAGGGTGGTTTCTCTGAATTTAGATAAGTAAAAGTAGATAGGTACATCTCTCATTTGTAGGTCCAGCTAAAGAACCACAAGAAATACACAATAGGTACCACTGGTACCAGGTACATTGAACAGCCTAATATTTTTCATAATTAAATGTGTAAGCTTCGAGTGATTAGTTATTTACCGTCTTGGAAATATGTAGGTTTGCATTTCTTATTATGCTTAACAAAGATATAAATGTGCACAGAAATGAAAACTAAGCATGGTTTTACTTGTGATGGTAAAGGGTTCTTCACGATATGCAGAATTCACAAGAAAATTACGTGATTAGTTATTTACCGTCTTGGAAATATGTAGGTTTGTATCTCTTATTATGCTTAACAAAGATCTAAATGTGCACAGAAATGAAAACTAAGCATGGTTTTACTTGTGATGGTAAAGGGTTCTTCACGATATGCAGAATTCACAAGAAAATTATGCCGATGATGACTCCTGATATCAAAAACAAAGGACCACTGGATCATCCACGACCTCTTGTTTTTGCACCAACACATCATTCAAGAAGAGTTTTGCAAACCTTGGATCGACTTTACAACTTCACATGATAATGGTTTTGGAATTGTAAAATTGAAACAAAGCTGCACCTCGGACTAATAAATAATTTGGCACTCCACATCACCACAGGGTATGGTTAATTATTTACCCTTTTGTAGAAAATCACTTTGGAGACATTTTAGAACTGATCACCTAACTTACGGCTTGAACCAAAGAGTTATTCTTACCCACAATCCCCAAGAACGTGTTATTCATTAGATATATCTGAATTTGAAAACGATATTCCTGATAAAAATTACTTATTAGTTCTTGGAGAAAATGAATCAGATCGAAAACTAATGGATGACTGGAGTAAGAACAAGATCACCGATGGTACTGTCTCTACAACAATTGTGACGGAAACTGAAGGAACAAGTAGTTCTGATGCATCTACCGTTATACATTTAGGCAGTCGTGAGGATGTTGGGAAAAAGCCCAAGGAGTCTAGGAAAACGAACGACAAGAAGAAAAGATCCAAGAAGAAGGAAGTGACGACCAAAACAAAAAGTATCATAACATTTCCTGAAGAAACAGCTGAACGGAAATCAGAAACAATCACCATCCGTGAAACTGCATCATCTCCCACCAAAAGCACCCGATCTAAGAGTGCCTCAAACGAAACCGCCAGCATGTCTCCCACAAACACGCTGCAGCACTCGCAATCCTTCACGGACTTACACGAACTATTTGGAGAGAAGAAAATCTATCAGGATAAGGAAACGAAAAAGTCATCCCAACAAATCCAGGCAAGACATGTCAACTACTCAAGACCCTCCTCCCGATCAGATCAAAAATCCCAAGAATACGTTAGCGGAGAAAGCATCTTCCGATCCCGCAGTATATCCCCAGATCCTATGCGACATTATAGAACGTATTTGAACGTCGTCAAAGCAGGTGACGTCCGAAAGCTGCGCAACCTCTACGAAAGCTACGAATATTTAAATGAATTCTGCAACAACTTTGAAATTTGTTCGAAAAGATTTCAAAGTGATCCGGAAATCATCCGCAATATCATAGCGAGTGAATCTCAGGTGATTCGTGGACAAGAATATGGAGACGTGCAAACGTTGAGACGTAAGTTTGAGCGGAAGACTCGTCCCAAGTATCGATCTCTATCTCCAGTATTGAGACATCCATTCCGTGCTGAGCAACGCTATATGCCTCATATCAATATTATCAGCAAGTTAGCCACTTTACAGAGAATTTCCTCACCTGAACGACCTCGCCCTCCTGATCCATTCCGCAGTGGTGTAGTAGACACTATCAAGCAGGTGTTTGAACGTCAAGATGATAATGTTTCCATCATGGGGCAGATGTACACATCGTCTCCAGATATACGAGAGCTCAAACACATCGCACCGTACCTGGAGTGTGAATGGGTGGCACACAAACATCCAGGACCTCTCTCACCCAGGCCAAAGTCTGTCTCACCCGTGCGAAAGCAGAAGTGTTCCATACTCAAGAACGAGGGCGTGAAGCAACAACCTTATGACCCCAGCATTCATCAGCCAGCATCCCGATATGTACCTAAACAGGAAGTGATCCCTTACCATGGACAATACAGGACCGGATGGACTGCCTCTCTCAAACCCTCGGTCACTTTTAAAGGTGCTTATCTTTCATTCATAACTTTATGCACATATTAGCCTACTCACACTTAGAAAAATGTAAAGTTCTTAGGTTTTATGCAGAACGGATTAAAGGAAACTTTCCATTGACATAAAATATGAGCCCTACTCATTTCAGAGGAAACTAGAGCTCACCAAACAGACATGCACAAAATGCAGTACTAGGTACTATTCAAGTCAGTTTCCGTACTGGATTAACTCATTTCAGAGGAAACTAGAGCTCACCAAACAGACATGCACAAAATGCAGTACTAGGTACTATTCAAGTCAGTTTCCGTACTGGATCTACTCATTTCAGAGGAAACTAGAGCTCACCAAACAGGCATGCACAAAATGCAGTACCTACTAGGTACTATTCAAGTCAGTTTCCGTACTGGATGGTACATAGGATGTAGGTACAATCGTATCTACTACATTATAACAACTAAGTACACTGTTCCTCTATCGAGTTTCCACTGCTACAAAATCCATTTCCCCGGTTTGCCGGAGTAGCAAAACACATTGACATAAAATATGAGCCCAACTCATTTCAGAGGAAACTAGAGCTCACCAAACAGACATGCAAAAATGCAGTACTAGGTACTATTCAAGTCAGTTTCCGTACTGGATGGTACATAGGATGTAGGTACAATCGTGTCTACATTATAACAACTAAGTACACTGTTCCTCTATCGAGTTTCCACTGCTACAAAATCCATTTCCCCGGTTTGCCGGAGTAGCAAAACAGTGAAACACTAAACCAAGTCATTGGCCCAATGATAATGATTCTACTTGTTAACGGAAGTACAGAGGATTTACACGGGCCAACAGACCATTACCACTAATACTTTTACATGAAGTACCTAGAAAATATAGTCATAATCATGAAAGAATAAAACTTAGAACGAAATGTAAAATTTCTTGTTCTTCTTTAGATTAGAATAGAATATACTCTATTTTATTCTGCGAAAATGAGACTGAAAAGTCCCTTTACTCCCGCAGATTAGGGTTCAACGTATCGCCCATCTGGGGGACATATTTCGGGATGAGCATGCTACGATACAGACCACACGAGTCTAATGTAGCAGCTGTTCTATTTCTACAAAATAAAAACGGCGGTGAAACACTTATCTTTTTTCAATTTAGGTTTTAAAAATAGTTACCCTTTATGTATTCATTTTGTCCCTTTTTTTCTCTCGTTGTTTACTCTTTTTCTATTGTTTTCCCCCATTCGTCAGTTATTTTATTTTGACCCATTTTCTTGTATTCTGCTTCTCTCTTTCCTTTCTCTTCTCTTCTCGCTTTGATTTGCACCTTGGTATCCAAAGACCCTGCGCCCAGAGATTCTTCGGTGCCTGTCAGAGAGTACCAGTCGCTATCCCCAGGGACCGGCTTGGGTGCTGGTAAGTAGCTGAGAATCATTGCTTTCCTGGCACTCCCCGTTTGCCCCACCCCACCCCCAAATGCTTGAGCCGCCACTGCATGGCAAATATTTTTTACTAAAAATTACTAATCCTCTTTACTTTCTATTATTTTATTTTGTTTGATAGTTGATGATTTTTTAAGGTAGGGTTTATTGAAGATGATTTTTTAGGTAGTTTATTGAAGATGTGTTTTTTTTTTTTTTTTTTTTTTACTTTCTACCTATTTTTACTTTCCTTATCCTATAGGAAAGGAAAGTAATTGCAATTTTCCGTAGATGAGATTTGAGATTTTCTCTTGTGAGAGTAGTTAGGTAAAGATTTTCAACCATCTGCACGGAAAGAAATCGTCTGGAAGATTGTCTAAAAGAAATGTGACACACTATTTTAAAACGTCTGACTCACTGAAGATTGCCTAAAAAAGAAAAGACACGATTATTTCTCAATTTGAAAAATCCACTGCAGCTAGATCGAACAGTTCTCCAGAGCATCAGGCCATCTGCGCAAATGGAGACTGCAATGATAAACTAATCTTCTGATTTTTTCACTGTTTTTTTTTTTTTTTTTTTTTTTTTACTGATTATTATATTCATTTTTCCTGAGTTAACACGTGTGCCACTAGTTTTTTCCCTCAATCCATCATGTTTTTCCGTTTAGTCCCACGGCACGTACCAGGTCACTATAAATAATAATAATATGTGCTTATTTAATACTGGCTCGCATAGGACTGAAAAGTCCCTTTACTCCAGCAGTAGGCTACTACATATATTGTAGTCAAATTTCTCAAATTATATTGAGGACAAAATTCCATACCCTCGGCTGGGATTGAACCCACGCCCTCCTGTTTACTAGGCGAGCGCCTTGACCACTACACCACCGAGGCAGGTTATAATTACGCTGGGCCCTGTTCCTCTACTCTTTCCGAAAGCCCGGGCAACCTTCTCCCCCCCCCTTCGCGATTTTTTTTTTTTTTTTTTTTTTTGCAAAAAATCTTACTGCAGAGTTGCATTAGACAAGCCACTCACTATCAAGTAGATCTGATAGGTACATCACCTGATCAGTTCCGCCCATCTACTTGATACCTGATGAGCACACTCACTATCAGGTAGACCTGACAGGTACGGCTGAAAAGGTCCCGTCGTAAGGTCTACCTGATGGTGAGTGGCTGGCCTTACGCTACAGCTTTAAAGAGTTCCAAGAGCCCAGAAAGATAGTAGTTGTTATTTTAATGTAGAGTGCAGAGTGAATAATTGTAGAGTACCGTAGATGTATACCTACGTATTACGTACCTTCTAAGAAGAGTATCAGAGTAATGTGTACCTATACCTACATAGGTAGGATTGAGATTTCAGGAACAGGTCCCAGGTTGATATACCTGGCTAAGCTAGTTTATGATTGGAAATTTTCTATTTTCACTTGAACATGAAAGAATCCGCGACACAAGAGAAAATTGATTGCCCAAATATTTGATCAATGGCTGAAGAAAGAAGGTTACGCGAACAGGATAGGTATGTAGGTACTGACGTAGAGTATTTGTTATGAAGGTAAGTAGATAGTATGAAGCCTATTATAACCTAGCTTTCCAAAACTGCATAAACTTTAATTACCCTTATCATTATTCTTACCTTTTATATTATTACTTATAAAAAAGAAAAAAAACACACACACACACACACAAGTATCAAATAATAATATAAAAGGTAAGAATAATGTTGATACATAAGATGTCTAATATAAACCTAACAAATAATGTAATTACCCCCTCGTTGACAATCCTAATAAAAACAAATACTGAAAAGCTGCAAAGGTAACCGAATAGTACCTACGTATACCCACGTAATAAGAACATAATAAAATACGCTCAAAATATATTAGCCCAATAATAGTTATCTAATAAAAACAAATGCATACTGAAAAGCTGGAAAGGTTACCCAATAGTACGTAATAAGAGCATAATAATGCTACAGAAAATACCCCAATATAGTATCTCATAAAAACAAATGCATATCTCAGTGGCGTATAAACAAATCTATGAAAGCTATAGGGAAGCATAGGGTAACTTGCTCTGTACTCTGTAGGGAATGTTTTTTCACTCCTTACTTACCACCACTTACCGAAAATAATAAGAAATTATTAAATCTGGATAAAAGACCACCAGTAAACTGTTGGTATAATGTAACAACTTGTTCCAAGCTGACAGTCTAAATAAAGCACTACCTACTTATACTTAGATCGGTATACTGTAAGGTACTTATAATTATATTATATCTAATTATATCGGTTCATAGCTTTGGGATCGAGTGGATTGGAACACATCACAATGCCTTCAGGCACACTCCATTTGTCAAGGGGCTAGATTTCCCTGGCCCTTGGGATCAATTTCTTTTGAAGAAACCATTTACTGATGAAAATTTGTAATGAAACAATAAGTTAAAAGCCAAAAGCAGATCGGCATACAATTAAAAGAAACGTTTTATTAAATAACTCATTAGAGATATGCTCGTAGGTCGTTGTTCTGTTCACCAACGGATTGGCCCATCTTCGAAGCCCAACAAACTCTCACCATTCTTCCACCTCCTTCTACTACCCCTAATATTACTACCCCTATTGCTTGCTGCTCTATTTATGGCAGATCGGCATACTGTGAGGGGTTTAAAGGTTCCCCCTTTGAAAATCTCACCAAACTCCACTGCATACTGCTGCAAAGGTTACTATTAGTATGGAAAACGCCCTATATCTGTCATGCCTTTGTCTCCAGCAAAGGTCATTACTGAATATCGACTTTCTTCCCGTCTTCGCTTCGGACCAAAATATCTGATTTACCTACTTATTTATTTTGGTATTTTGTACGAGGCAACCTCCGTGACCGAGTGGATATTGGGCTTGCACATCAAAGATCCTGGGTTCGATTCACGCCAAGGGAAGCTTTTTTGTGCTCTATGCTTGTACCCTCACCCTACGAAGGAAAAGAGGGAACGAAATAGCAGGAACATTTCGCAATGTCCACCCTGAACACACAGATTTCGCTGGGAGCTAGATAAAAACAAAATAAAAATGCATGTACACAGACTACACGGTATTCCATGGGTATAATAATGACCATTATACTAGGTATAATATTTTTTTATCACAATATTTCTATTATTGTAGGTACCTATATTGTGGTATACATATTTCTATTATTATTTGCATAAATTGTAGATACCTACTACATGGTATCATGACTATAGCTTTTAATATGAGTGTCATAATACCTGGGATTACCTACCATTTTATAATTCCCCATCAACTTCAGTGGTGTAGTGGTTAGAGCAGTGCTGGATCTGGAGGTTATGTTTTGAGTCCAAGTCAAGTCATGAAATTTAGTGAGGTTTATTAATCGGGAAACGAACTTTGTGACATCACGATGAACACAATTGAAATTTATTTTTAAAGTTGATCAATTCAGCAATTTATTTCCTAGATAACTATGTACATTTCATAAATACCAACCTGTACAGCCGATTATACGGGTAATAGGTACCTACTCTTAAATAACATTATAGGTAGGTAATCCGATCTACAGCCACTACCCATATCGATGTGGTCTACCTTAGTTTTCATGATCAAATTGGTCCCTTACACTGGTGATTATAATCTCGAAAACAGCGATAATCATGAATTAGTTCAAGACTTACCTAATCTTGAATAAGATTAACCTAATGCTATCAGAGAATTCAGCGATTAATGATTGTAAATGTTGAACACACACTTTAAGACAAACTTATCAGAGGTTAATGATAGTAAAATATGTTATCTCAAGTTATGCCACGTTCTCTCAGATTATAGGTAGGTAGGTAAATACTACGTTTTTATAACTTGTGGTAGGCACTACCTACCTCACCTACTGTTTGTACTGTAACTTGTCTTGCGTACCTACTTACCTACCTACAAGACGCATGCTTTTATTGAGATAATTACCTACGTATAGGTACCTACAAACATATATTCTGCTTAGGTGACCATAGAGATTTCTTCGCTGAACCAGAAAAACTGAGACGGTTTAACTGAAACCACTTGGCGAGTTTAACTTGACTGGAAAGGGTCGAGAAATGTCGGCCTTCTCTAGTCTTGTTTGCAAAAAAATCGTCTGATCTTATGAGAAAAAGAAAAATGTCTTTTCAGAAAGTTGAAAGACAGCTCAGAAAAACACAAGAAAAAAAATTGACCATAAAAAAAGTTTGCTCAAAAGCCCTTTTCTGAATTCCCAAAAAAAAACGAGGGCTAAAAGTGCTATTTCATATCAGCACTACCTACCTACCCTATGTTAAGTAACGAGATACATTTACATACATGCCTATATGTTGATATTGCCTTCAATGTTTACTTCTCTAGTAGGTACATACCTACCTACCTAGGTATCAATAACGTCAAACTGTCACGAGAAATTGACCATAAAAAAAGTTTGCTCAAAAGCCCTTTTCTGAATTCCCAAAAAAAACGAGGGCTGAAAGTGCTATTTCATATCAGCATTGCCTACTCATATTTCTCTGAGTCTATACCTTTATATTTATATGTACCTACCTACCTAGCCTTTGTTAAGTAATGAGATACACACATGCCTAAATGTTGATATTGCCTTCAATGTTTACTTCTCTAGTAGGTACATACCTACCTACCTACCTAGGTATCAATAACGTCAAACTGTCACGAGAAAAATACTTTCAACTTTCAATGTATTGAGCTCGACATGAACTATGTAGCTGAAGCTTTAAAGCGAACAGCGATGGTTCCAAAAGCAAAAAGAAGAAGAAGAAGAAGAAGAAGAAAAACAATATTGGTTAAAAAAAATGGGATAGAATATCATAGAAGAGAGGAGTGGGGGGTTCTCGAAAGTTAGCAAACTATGCTAGTCGCACAAAGTTTCATCAAAAGCAATTAGTGGGACCGAAAAGTTTTACCGAACTTGGCGACCACTAAATTGCGAAAATTACATCAGCAAAAAACCAGAGAAGTTTGCCAGAACTTAAATTCGAAAAGTTAGAGTACCACATATTGCGTAAATTATTTGAAGTTCAATTCCTTTCTTATAAGACGGTTTCTGTCTAAATATTTCCACCTTTTTCAAAAGTGCTAGGGTTTCAATGTATTGAGCTCGACATGAACTATGTAGCTGAAGTATAGAAAAACAAAAAGAAGAAGAAGAAAAACAATATTGGTTTAAAAAAATGGAATAGACGAATAGAGTATCATAGAAGAGAGGAGTGGGGGGTTCTCGAAAGTTAGCAAACTATGCTAGTAGCACAAAGTTTCATCAAAAGCAATTTGTGGGACCGAAAAGTTTCACCGAACATGGCGACCACTAAATTGCGAAAATTACATCAGCAAAAAACCAGAGAAGTTTGCCAGAACTTAAATTCGAAAAGTTAAAGTACATATTGCGTAAATTATTTGAAGTTCAAGTTGGTTAGTACCTATACAATTAAAATTCCTTTCTTATAAGACGGTTTCTGTCTAAATATTTCCACCCTTTTTCAACAGTGCTTTGTAAACTGCAGGTAGATAACCACATGTCTTGATTCTTGAACCATTACAGAAGTCTTCTAACTCAAATCATTGTAGAGTAGATGTATACCTACGTATTACGTACCTTCTAAGAAGAGTATCAGAGTAATGTGTACCTATACCTAGGTAGGATTGAGATTTCAGGAACAGGTCCCAGGTTGATATACCTAGGATTGAGATTTCAGGAACAGGTCCCAGGTTGATATACCTGGATAAGCTAGTTTATGATTGGAAATTTTCTATTTTCACTTCAACGTGAAAGAATCCGCGAGACAAGAGAAAATTGATTGCCCAAATATTTGATCAATGGCTGAAGAAAGAAGATTACGCGAACAGGATAGGTATGTATTAGGTACTGACGTAGAGTATTTGTTATGAAGGTAAGTAGATAGTATGAAGCCTATTATAACCTAACTTTCCAAAACTGCATAAACTTTAATTACCCCTTATCATTATTTTTACCTTTTATATTATTACTTATATTAAAAAAATACACACACACACACAAGTAATACATAAGATGTCTAATATAAACCTAACAAATAGTTTAATTACCCCCTCGTTGACAATCCTAATAAAAACAAATGCATACTGAAAAGCTGCAAAGGTCACCAAATAGTATGTAGCTGTCATAAACACTGATTCGTCAAATCACCAACCAAACCGTTCATTTCTAGGAAGATACGTACGAAAGAACTATAGCATAATACCTACAAATGGCAAAATAGCTGACGAATCTAATGAAAACAAATGAGAAGCAATTAGAGCAAATCTAAAGAAAAACTAATGAACCGAGTCTGATGACTCATGACACCGATTATCTTGAAGTGGATGGAAGTCATAGAAGAAGAAATTCGAGACCAAACATCAAGAAAATAAAAAAAGGAGAAGAAATTGAAGAAGAAATAGGAGAAATGGGAGAAAAAGAATAAGTAGGCGAATCAGATAAATTTGATCTAAAAGGAACGAAAATTATACCTACTTAGGTATATGGAAGACAGAAAAATGACAAAATAAAGGATGTAAAAAGAAAAAATAAAAAGATTGCTTGGAGAAATGGTCAAAAAGCAAATACTTACTGTAAAAAAAAAACTTTTGTGAGGAGAAAGTAGGGAAAATTCTGCCAAGAAAAATTGAGTAAATATCTACTAATACCAATTTATTATTATCATACCTTTACAATATGAACCAGTGGTCAAACTATGAAACCATGATCAAAAGACCCAATGAATATCGGATTGCAGTACATGATAGGCATGTAGATAAGATCGACAGTGAAATTGCGCAATTTTATTTTCTACCAATAGTCTAACAAGATAGTTACCCCAATAGCTCACAGATTTCAAACATGAGATAGGAATAACGACTCTATTAAGCCATACAGCCATATTTCGCCCATACAGCCATATTTCGCCATAGTTCACACCGATTTCCAGCAATTTATTGGAAACGAAACGTAAATATTTTGCATAAATTATCGTTCCTGTACAGGGTGTTTCAAAATAACTTGGGGAAAAATTAAGTGTGTCACCATCACCAACAGGACCAAAATATCTGATTTACCTACTTATTTATTTTGGTATTTTGTACGAGGCAACCTCCGTGACCGAGTGGATATTGGTATCATACCTTTCACAATATGAACCAGTGGTCAAACTATGAAACAATGATCAAAAGACCCAATGAATATCGGATTGAAGTACATGATGGGCATGTAGATAAGATCGACAGTGAAATTGCGCAATTTTATTTTCTACCAATAGTCCAACAAGATAGTTACCCCAATAGCTCACAGATTTCAAATATGAGATAGGAATAACGACTCTATTAAGCCATACAGCCATATTTCGCCATAGTTCACACCGATTTCCAGCAATTTATTGGAAACAAAACGTAAATATTTTGCATAAATTATCGTTCCTGTACAGGGTGTTTCTAAATAACTTGGGGAAAAATTAAGTGTGTCACCATCAACAGAACCAAAATATCTGATTTACTTATTTGTTTTGGTATTTTGTACGAGGCAACCTCCGTGACCGAGTGGATATTGGGCTTGCACATCAAAGATCCTGGGTTCGATTCACGCCAAGGGAAGCTTTTTTATGCTCTGTGCTTGTACCCTCACCCTACGAAGGAAAAGAGAGAACGAAATAATGGTTTTTTTTTTATAGCAGGAACATTTCGCAATGTCCACCCTGAACACACAGATTTCGCTGGGAGCTAGATAAAAACAAAATAAAAATGCATGTACACAGACTACACGATATTAAAAACGGATATTCTATGGGTATAATAATGACCATTATACCTACTAGGTATAATATTTTTTATCACAATATTTCTATTATTGTACGTAGGTACCTATATTGTGGTATACATATTTCTATTATTATTATTATTTGCATAAATTGTAGATACCTACTATGTACATGGTATTGACTATAGCTTTTAATATAAGTGTCATAATACCTGGGATTACCTACCATTTTATAATTCCCCATCAACTTCAGTGGTGTAGTGGTTAGAGCGGTGGATCTGGAGGTTAGTGTTTTGAGTCCAAGTCAAGTCATGAAAGTTGTCGAGGTTTGTTAATCGGGAAACGAACTTTGTGACATCACGATGATAAGTGTCATAATACCTGGGATTACCTATCATTTTATAATTGCCCATCAACTTCAGTGGTGTAGTGGTTAGAGCAGTGGATCCTGGAGGTTAGTGTTTTGAGTCCAAGTCAAGTCATGAAAGTTGTCGAGGTTTGTTAATCGGGAAACGAACTTTGTGACATCACGATGAACACAATTGAAATTTATTTTTAATGGTGATCGATTCACCAATTTATTTTGACCTTTCATGAATACCTACCTGTACAGCCGATTATACAGGTAATAGGTAGTCCCAAAAGGTAGATAATCCGACTTACCTGCCTCGGTGGTGTAGTGGTCAAGACGCTCGCCTGGTAAACAGGAGGGCGTGGGTTCAATCCCAGCCGAGGTATAGAATTTTATCCTCAATAAAATTTGAGAATCTGACCACAATAATAGTGCTAGCCTACTGCTGGAGTAAAGGGACTTTTCAGACCTATACGAGGAGTATAAATAAGCACTATTATTATTATAGCCACTGGTCATATCGATGTGGTCTACCTTACTTTTCGTGAACAAATTAGCCCCTTACCCTGTTGAAAAACAGCTTATAAACATGAACCAGTTTGAGATACCTACATATATTCTTGAAGGAGATTAACATAACATGTAATGCTATATCAGAGAATTATTCAGCGATTAAAGATCGTAAATGTTGAACACACAGTTTAAGACAAACTTATCAGAGGTTAATGATAGTAGGTAGGTATAGGTAGGTAGGTAATAGTAAAATATGTTATCTCAAGTTATGCCACGTTCTTTCAGGTTATAGGGCCTTATCTTGCATTCCTACCTACCTATACGTTATCCAGATGGATATGGCAGCAAGGAGTCATTAAAAAAGTAGGCTACGTTGCCAAACATGTCAAAGGTGCAACGGTAGAAAATCTTTAAAAGAGGAAGGTACATTGCACAGTGCTTAAGTGCTAGGTAAACTGCAGGTAGATAACCACATGTCTTGATTCTTGAACCATTACAGAAGTCTTCTAACTCTATCCAAATAGGCACCTATTTCTGCCATTTTCGATCGTGGTAACCATATTTCTTGAATTAATCTCTGTTTATGGGAGGCTTTTAGCCAAATATTTACCTATTTCTACCTTTTTCACAGTAGTATAGTAGCCATATACTTCTTGAGTCACCCTGTAAGAGCCATCTAGCCAAACAATACCTACGTACCTTACTGTTTGCCTCATCCTTCTCTCCTTCATTCTCCCACGCGCATCAGTACAATTATTTACAACTTCATGTTCAATTACTATTACTATTTTTTTTCTTCCATAGCTATCGAGTATACCTACCTCTACTTTTTACTTTCGAGAGAATAATTATTTCTTGAATTACTCTCTGTTTATGGGAGGCTTTTAGCCAAATATTTACCTATTTCTGCCTTTTTCACAGTAGTAGCTATATATTTCTTGAGTCACCCTGTAAGAGCCATCTAGCCAAACAATACCTACCTACCTTACTGTTTGCCTCATCCTTCTCTCCTTCATTCTCCCACGCGCAGTACAATTTACAACTTCCTCTCTGTTTATGGGAGGCTTTATCCAAATATTTACCTATTTCTGCCTTTTTCACAGTAGTAGCCATATATTTCTTGAGCCACCCTGTAAGAGGCATCTAGCCAAACAATACCTACCTACCTTACTGTTTGCCTCATCCTTCTCTCCTTCATTCTCCCACGCGCAGTACAATTTACAACTTCATGTTCAATTACTATTACTATTTTTTTTCTTCCATAGCTATCGAGTATACCTACCTCTACTTTTTACTTTCGAGAGCATCAGTTTTCTGTGATTTCATTTATTTATTTTTTCTTCCTAATGCGGCATTCCCTGTGATAAGGTGAAATTTCCTAACATTCATTATCGTCGTCCTTTTTGGCCCAGTAATTATATAGCTTTCTACAAGTTATGAAGATAAGTACATAGGTAAACAAGGAAAGCACGATAGGTAAGAAAGATATCTGCAAATTTCTTCCCAAGACTAAACAGCTAAACACGGAACGGAACACGGAAATTTATGCTAGACGAAATGCTAAGCTGAGGTTTTAAATGTTTATCTAATGACGGGTTGAATGTTTATCTAATCTGTCCTCACGATTGATCAGCCATGTAAGACCAGGCGGAATTGACTATGAGAAAAGACCAGAATACTTGTATACCTATGGACATACCTTTAGCTGGTTATAAAGTAGATAGAAAGACATTATACAGGGTCACACCCATAAACCGCAATATGGCCTTAAGGTCTTTCTTATTCCTACTAATTAGATGCTTTTTTTAAGAAAATAAAAAAAAAGTAGAGAAAATCTGTGTTTTGAGTTCAAGCTTTAGACTTTAACCCATTTTTCCTCCTTTTGAATGTAAGAAAGCCCTTCTTTTGTCAGGCAAAAGGTTGATGATTAATATCAGACTTCAAGAAAAGCTAGTAATAATGATTCATGGTCCCCCTTCTTATACAAAATCACCAATTTCGCTACATTCCAGCCCTCCGGTAGTTTCCCTTCTCTCATACACTCATTATAAACCTGAAATTTAGTGAGGTTTATTAATCGGGAAACGAACTTTGTGACATCACGATGAACACAATTGAAATTTATTTTTAAAGATGATCAATTCAACAATTTATTTCCTGGATAACTATGTACATTTCATAAATACCAACCTGTACAGCCGATTATACGGGTAATAGGTACCTACTCTTAAATAACATTATAGGTAGGTAATCCGATCTACAGCCACTACCCATATCGATGTGGTCTACCTTAGTTTTCATGATCAAATTGGTCCCTTACACTGGTGATTATAATCTCGAAAACAGCGATAATCATGAATTAGTTCAAGACTTACCTAATCTTGAATAAGATTAACCTAATGCTATCAGAGAATTCAGCGATTAATGATTGTAAATGTTGAACACACACTTTAAGACAAACTTATCAGAGGTTAATGATAGTAAAATATGTTATCTCAAGTTATGCCACGTTCTCTCAGATTATAGGTAGGTAGGTAAATACTACGTTTTTATAACTTGTGGTAGGCACTACCTACCTCACCTACTGTTTGTACTGTAACTTGTCTTGCGTACCTACTTACCTACCTACAAGACGCATGCTTTTATTGAGATAATTACCTACGTATAGGTACCTACAAACATACCTATAAATATTACCTACTTGTACCTACAAACATCACGTACGTTTACAGATCATGATTGAATTTTCTTCCCACATACATAAAATTACAATTATGGCCACTTATTCTCGGAATGTGTACATGACCTATGGGGTTGGATTGCATAAAAACATAGCATTTTCTTGAAGTAAAAGACTTAAAAATCAAAAGTGGCTTATATGGCAACAAGTGTGGACGTCCAAAGCGGAATTTATCTCCTTGGGTAGGGTCAGGCCCCCCTGAATTCGCCCCTGAATGGAACAGATTAGATGTGTGAGGCATTGAAACTTATTGATGCTGATAAATATAATGGAAGTCGTGAGCTTGGATCTTCTTATTGTTGGCGACTGTCGTCCTGTTATTTTCTTTGGGAAATAAATGGAAAAATAATGATAAAGGTAGCTAGATAACAAATAGAGCAATGAAAGAGCAACCAAAAGGACTGTTTAAAAACAAAAAATACTGAACTGAAAGCAGAATCAATTGGTTTTATATTGTAGGTAAAAATAACAAATACGTAACAATAACTAATACCCAAAAGAAGATTCCATGCAAGCAAAGAAACAATGTGCAATCTCGGATTTTAAATCCAGTTCAAAAGCTTGAAACCCGTCTAACTAAAAATAATATTATTTTAATTTAGTAGGTATACTTAAAATAAATTAAATAAATAGTTTTTAGTGTGATAAACCTACATTGGAAAATGGAAAGTGGAGAACTCAAATAAATAATTTCATTTTAAGATCCCATTATTTTGACCGGATAATTTTCGTTTACAAATTCTATCCGAAATATGGCGCCCCAAAACACCCAGCCTTTACTGATACCCACCCGGTCTACGAGCTTGAACAATTTCCTGTATGGACCTCGCCCTTATAGTAAGTGTACTAAAATTTCAGGGTTAAATCAGTTTTCTGTGATTTCATTTATTTATTTTTTCTTCCTAATGCGGCATTCTCTGTGGTAAGGTGAAATTTCCTAACATTCATTATAATCAGTTTTCTGTGATTTCATTTATTTATTTTTTCTTCCTAATGCGGCATTCTCTGTGGTAAGGTGAAATTTCCTAACATTCATTATCGTCGTCCTTTTTGGCCCAGTAATTATATAGCTTTCTACAAGTTATGAAGATAAGTACATAAACAAGGAAAGCACGATAGGTAAGAAAGATATCTGCAAATTTCTTCCCAAGACTAAACAGCTAAACACGGAACGGAACACGGAAATTTATGCTAGAAGCTGAGGTTTTAAATGTTTATCTAATCACGGGTTGAATGTTTATCTAATCTGTCCTCACGATTGATCAGCCATGTAAGACCAGGAGGAATTTACTATGAGAAAAGACCAGAATACTTGTATACCTATGGACATACCTTTAGCTAGTTATAAAGTAGATAGAAAGACTTTATACAGTGTCACAGCCATAAACTGCAATATGGCCTTAAGGTCTTTCTTATTCCTACTAATTAGATGCTTTTTTTAAGAAAAGAAAAAAAAGTAGAGAAAATCTGTGTTTTGAGTTCAAGCTTTAGTTAACCCATTTTTCCTCCTTTTGAATGTAAGAAAGCCCTTCTTTTGTCAGGCAAAAGCTTGATGATTAATATCAGACTTCAAGAAAAGCTATTAAGAATGATTCATGGACAGCAGATTTTCAGAATTTTGAAACGATTTTGATACACCCTGTGTTTATCTATTCCTATGACTTTCTAATCACCCTGTAGACAGGAGTTCCTCTAGGTATTCTTGGATCCACGGTAGTTCGGAATATCATTAATCTTTGTCATTTGATAAACAATCGCCATGTTGTCAACTTATCACCATAAGATCTGAGAACATGACTGCTGAAACTAATACTCGTAGGTACAACTAACTGGACATGCTAAAATGAACAGCCAATGAACTTGGTTACTAAACCTAGAATAAGTATGTATTTATTTTAGGGTTTTATCTTTAAGCACCTATTTATATTGTTTATTATGTAATTGTAAACCTTTAAAAAAAAATAAAGCACAAAATATATTAATAATAATAATAATAATAATAATTAGGTACTTAATACTTATAACTAATATTAGTTAGGTACCTAGTTACTAGGAACTAACTTCTGTTACTTATAAGAAATCTGAAAACCTAAACCGCATTTTAATGATTTTGATGCATCTACATCACGATATGAAAAAGTAGAATGAACATGGGGTGAATTCGACACCTCCACCAATTTTGCACGGAAAAAAGACGAATGAATTTAGGTGAATTTGACATCTCCACTAATGATAAGTGAATATTTGTTCGTACTAGTTGACTAATTCGTACAACGCGGATAATTACTGTACGCATCTTAATATACATATTTTCCTTTACATTACCTGCCTATGTATGTACCCCGAACCTCTACCTATGTACCTATTTGTGTGCCAATTTTTTTGGTTTTATGAATACATAACTTTGAATATCCCTCCTCCCATAAAACCTATTTCCTGTTCCATGACCAATATTCGCTCTCCGGTGGTACCTAGTTACTAGGAACTAACTTCTGTTACTTCTAAGAAATCTGAAAACCTAAACCGCATTTTAATGATTTTGACCATTTTGATGCATCTACATCACGTTATGAAAAAGTAGAATGAACATGGGGTGAATTCGACACCTCCACCAATTTTGCACGTAAAAAAGACGAATGAATTTAGGTGAATTTGACATCTCCACTAATGATAATATTGTTCGTACTAGTTGACTAATTCGTAACAACGCGGATAACTGTACGCATCTTAATATATACATATATTTTCCTTTACGAACCTCTACCTATATGTATTTGTGTGCCAAATTTTTTGGTTTTATGAATACATAACTTTGAATATCCCTCCTCCCATAAAACCTATTTCCTGTTCCATGACCAATATTCGCTCTCCGGTAGGTCCTATTTTTTATGAATGAATGTTGTATAAGGTATAAGTTATACTCAGAACCGCCAAACCTAATATAAATCACGTGACTAGACCGTACAAATCGTAAGTTTTACATAACCGAAAGTTCACCAAAGTTTATATAGGGCAGGCAGATTGAGGTTGAACACCCTGTATACATAACCGTGAGAGTGTTTTGATGTACATTCATGTAGAATGACTTTAATGCAGACATGCTTTACATACTTCGATGTTTAATTAAAACAGGGGTTCCAAACCTTATGGAGGTGAGAGCACAACAGAACTCTACAGTGTAGAGTCTACACCTACTACGAATCTAGGGTCTAATTACTTTTCTAATAATAGGTAGGTATTTAGATATATGAGTCTACTCTACACCTACTACGAATCTAGGGTCTAATTACTTTTCTAATAATAGGTATTTAGATACGTTGTTAAGAAATAGGAAAGTTATCTATAGGAATTATAAATTTATATTTATGGAAAGTCTATAGGAAATTTATATATTAGGATCTTGTCTTGAATAACCTTGTATCTGTATTATTTGTAATATTGTTGGTGTAAAAATAAATGCCCCATTTTTTCTGGTTTTACCATAATACCAATTATTGCAATAATAGAGGTGCGAGTACCTATTATATACGTAGTAGGGTGGTGTACGTAATAAAAGGTTTGTGCTTGAAAGAGCTTTTGATTACAAATGCTACATTTGCATGGTGTTTTTGGTGCATTTAAGGTGCCAAGGCCGCTGGCGCTTGATCTTTTTTCCACGTAATTTTCAGCCCAATGGGCAAATTTTCTCCGCCAGAAAGCGCTGTTTTTCCAAATTTCTTGACCCCGCCGGGAATCGAACCCGGGTCTCCCGCGTGCAAGGCGAGCGTCTTGGCTATATCTTGGTAGAGTGTGATGCTGCATGATCAATATCATCATTTAACAAATTCCTAGAACAAAAGGCAAAAACTAAAACACTAATGGCTTGAAAAGAAACGAAAAATAAGGATAGCGTTTACGCCACTGGCGTTCTTCGAGTTAAAATAATAAAAGTATCTAGTTCAAACTATACATTCATTGAGATACACAGATAAAGAGTTGAACAAATCGTTTCAAACCTCATTTACACTAGGTAGTCGACACTTTTTTTAACCTATCAGAGGAGAATATTTTGCTCTTAGGAAACCCCCTATTTTGATTGGTTGGACCGTAATATTATGCATAGACAATTTACATTTTACACACACCTTCGTGTGAGTACCTATAGGATTTAGAATTCTAAAGACCATCAATATCATGCACGGTGTTATATGCTATGCACAGGTATCTATGGTACCTACATAAGTACATAATTATGTATGTAGGTATATTTAAGAGCTATGAACATGGTGTTTAAATTTAATAATGCTAGTATACACAACTATATTGTATAGATATACGTCCCAGTGAACTTCTATACAAGTATCAATGCTCTCTATTAGTACGATATTATCCTTTACTATAATACTACGGATAGTATTTTTAACCCATTGAGATGAAGAGTTTTAATGGTTGAATGATGTTTTAGTCTGATTTTCATCCCTTGCTGTACAAAAAGATTGAATTGAGGTTACCTACCTACGTAACAAACATATAAAAAAAGGCTAAAATAGGATGCTCATATTGGTCAGGAATTGTTAGCGGAAACCATCTTAAAATAGCTGTGTCGAAACTGTCAGAAGACAGCACTACCGAAATTTTCAACACTTGATCTTGAAAATAACGTTTGAAATTTTGGTGAATTTGTCATCTCCACTGACGTTGTAGAAAACTTTTCATCTTGATAAAATTGACATCTCCACCAATAGTGATTCAAAGAAGACATTGAGGGGTATTGGCAGAGAGTGTTTTCATATTTGTGGGTTAGGCAAGTCTGGCACCGGACCACTGAATAGTCAGACCTTATGGCTTCAAACCTACTTCTCAAGCCAGTGCACTGGACCGACTTTTTTATGGCTTTCTTTTAAGTGGCAGGGTTCTCCTGGAGGAGCTCTGCCACAAATCCACTAATTTTTCTTTCTCCTGAAGGAGCTCGTCCAATAAACCAAATAATATAACTTATCATTAAATACACACATGACATGAGTAGCACATTGCACGCTCGTGTAGCACATTGAAAAAAAAAGTAAAAATCGGGCCTTGTGAATTGAGCCTTATGTTTCACGGCTTCAATAGAGTGGTCCGGTGCCAGACTTGCCTAACCCTCAGTTTCTTCAAATTGAGATAGTGAGACCTAAAGTTGGGCCAAATTTTAAAAAATGGCGCATAATCACTAATGGTCGATTAGTCTGATGAACCATAATGTTTGTGTTGGTGAAATCCGCCATGAAATGAAGTATTCCAGCAACATAGTATTTCACGTCATCAGACATTTGGAAACATAGTTGTTGATGCTGGGAACAGATCTTTTTTAGTACTTCCTCCTAATGGAGGTACATAGCTCGAAATTTTCATATTTGTGGGTTAGGCAAGTCTGGCACCGGACCGCCAAATAGTCAGACCTTATGGCTTCAAACCTACTTCTCAAGCCAGTGCACAGGACCGACTTTTTTATGGCTTTCTTTTAAGTGGCAGGGTTCTCCTGGAGGAGCTCTGCCACAAACCCACTAATTTTTCTTTCTCCTGAAGGAGCTCGTCCAATAAACCAAATAATATAACTTATCATTACAAGTTATAAAATTAGGCATTGGGGTTGGAGAATGTGTCACCTCCACCAATTTAATAGTGGAGATGTCACAATTACTAATTCCTATTTATTAAGTACTTAGGTAGATATACGAGCAGGTACAGGTATTGTAGAGTCTATTTTACCTATCACCTGTCTATCTAAAAATAAGCTAGGTACCTAAGTAGGTAACGAATTAATGAATGGGAAATGCGGTTGCAGAAATTGACGCAATAAATAGGTACGAACACCGGAACTAAATTTATCGCGCTTGACGAATCTTGTGTGATACGAAATAAAAAAGTCATTGGGGTTGGAGAATGTGTCACCTCCACCAATTTAATAGTGGAGATGTCACAATTACTAATTCCTATTTCAAGAAATCAGCCTTTTCGTACCTGAAGATACCAGAAACAAATTGCCACCTTCGGTGCCTAGTGTTCTAGGTCTGATTTAAACCGATAAATGGTAAGTTTACACAATATTAAACCGTTGTTCTCTAGTTCTCAGCAGGGGAATGAGAACAAAATCAAATGCGGTTATCATAATTTTGCCGCAATGATCAGTCCTATCCAAACTACAGACAACAGACCGTATGGTTGAAAGAACTTACTAATGGTGCAAAAAGTAATTTACCTAGTTTGGGGATTAAGCTAACGTGCTTTCTAGGATTTAGGTAACTGACTGCGAGAGAAAAGATATTGCAACTTTGGAGGCAAAAGGACTGACTTCTAGGGTAAAGGGACTTCATCCTATCTGGACGGGAAAAAAATTGGTATGTATCTGATTTAAACCGATAAATGGTAAGTTTACACAATATTGAACCGTTGTTCTCTAGTTCTCAGGGGAATGAGAACAAAATCAAATGCGGTTATCATAATTTTGCCGCAATGATCAGTCCTATCCAAACTACAGACCTTATGGTTGAAAGAACTTACTGATGGTGCAAAAAGTAATTTACCTAGTTTGGGGATCAAGCTAACGTGCTTTCTAGGATTAACTAGAGGTGGAATTGAATATACTATGTCTTCACTTGATTTGGACTAAAGTCAAGTGAAGACATAGTACCTATATTCAATTCTACCTCTAGTTCTAATGCTACTTGACAAAGTATCCTGTTTGGAAAATATTATTACAGACCTTATGGTTGAAAGAACTTACTGATGGTGCAAAAAGTAATTTACCTAGTTTGGGGATCAAGCTAACGTGCTTTCTAGGATTTGGGTAACTGACTGCGAGAGAAAAGATATTGCAACTTTGGAGGCAAAAGGACTGACTTCTAGGGTAAAAGGACTTCATCCTATCTGGACGGGAAAAAATTTGGTATGTATCTTTCTGCTGTCTTATTGACCTTGTTTTTCAATAGCTTTTTGGGATAAGAAAGACTCTTGATCTAACACGACTATCTTTTTCTTCGCCTTTTCCCGTGTTCAGACGGGGTCAGCGTTTTTCGTCAGCCTCTCAATCAGCCCTAACTAGGGTGATTGAGTAACTGACTGCGAGAGAAAGGATATTGCAACTTTGGGGGCAAAAGGACTGACTTCTAGGGTAAAGGGACTTCATCCTATCTGGACGGGAAAAAAATTGGTATGTATCTTTCTGCTGTCTTATTGACCTTGTTTTTCAATAGCTTTTCGGGATAAGAAAGACTCTTGATCTAAGACGACTATCTTCTTTTTTTCCCGTGTTTTCCCGTGTTCAGACGGTGTCGGCGTTTTTCGGCAGCCTCTCAATCAGCCCTAACTAGGGTGATTGCTTTGGGCTGACATTTGGATTTGGCTACAAATTTTATGAGTGGACAAGTACGAGGACTATGTTATCGTATATTAGGAATCATAGGTCAATCCTGTGTTCTCAGTCCATTGGACTTCTCTGTCCACAACCGTCCTGAGATTGGACAGTGCTGTATGCACTGAACTTTCTTCCGGACAATGTTTTTTTTTCACGACTATCTTCATCTTTTTCTTCGTCTTTTCCCGTGTTCAGACGGGGTCGGCATTTTTCGTCAGCCTCTCAATCAGCCCTAACTAGATTGCTTTGGGCTGACATTTGGATTTGGCTACAAATTCTATGAGTGGACAAGTACGAGGACTATGTTATCTTATAATTATTAGGGACTATGTTATCATAGGTCAATCGTGTGTTCACAGTCCATTGGACTTCTCTGTCCACAACCGTCCTGAGATTGGACAGTGCTGTATGCAACTTTCTTCCGGACAATGTTTTTTTTTTTTTTTAATATCAGAAACTCGATCGTGGACTCAGAAGTGACCCTTCAGTACCGCCGTCCGGTGCGAAATGAAATCAAGGAGCTCATATCTGAGGAAGAGCTGGCGAGGAGACAGGCCGAAGCGATGCGACGAATATACCAGGAGGAGAGACGAAGGAAATATCTGCAGGAGCTGCACGACATTTCGTCGCGACGACACACGGACAACTTTACGTGAGTTACCTAACCTAAGCCGCGCACACATGCACGATACGTTTTTTTTTTAATATCAGGAACTCGATCCCATGTGAAGAGTGCCAAGGTAGAGAGAGGTTTACGCCAATATTGGAGATCTCTTCGTCAGTTCTCACGCGTCAGTGAAAGTGTTAACACGCCTGGGAAGTGAAATAACGCGCAGCCATTTAACTCCTCAAATTAATGCCGATTAAATTTTACGCGGAGAGAAGGGCGATTTTTTTTTTTCTTTTTTTTATGTGAGGTGGTGTGAAGTTCTTTCTTAGCTTTGAAATTCCAGGATAAAGTATTTTTTTATGGTGTAATTGTGATTTTGCCGAAAATAAGCACCTATACCTACTGATGAAATTTTAGTGATGTGTGTAAAACTCATAGATAAGATTTGTTGACTTAGTGTACTGATAAAGAAGTGAATTGAAATACCCAGGTAGTGTCGTGGTTAAGAATGAAGGACTCGTAACTACCCTAGATAACTATTTCTATGTCATAAAAGCTTTAGAGCCGACTTCTTTCTTTCGTAGGTACTATCTGCATATAAAATAAAGCCCTTCTAGTGTTCATAATAAATATTCCACATCCCCATATCAGAAATTTCTCTTGTGTCCTTACATTACTGAAATCCTGAAGTCATGATCAAATGCGAAGTAAACCCTTCGTTTTTGCACAGCAAACACTACAAAGGCAATAGTAAGTATTACTATCACCTCATAGCTGATAATAATAATTTTATCGCAGTTGCGGCTGTTCATATTACCACGTACGTTTACCTACCTACTATACCACTTGGAGCCCAAAACACTCAACTCAAATTCTGTGCGTAAATGAGTCGAACCATGGAAGGCTTGGTGCTTGATAGTTTCTAAGACCCCAATCTGGTTTCAGCCCCTTTTTACATGGATTATTCCCCTCTAGAACAATAATTTTATGCCCAGATGATCTCAAATTCGTTGAACTTTAACTCAAGTCAACTATTTAACATTAAACTTACGAGCATGCAGCGTTTAAATATAGTATGCTGCGTGGATATAATTCTTATGTTTAATTGCTGCTAAAGTACACTGCTTATGTTAAGTACAGTGTGTATGTTAAAGTACACTGCAATGTATGTGTATAATTGTTGTTAAAGTGCTTAAAGGGTGTTCAACCTTTATCGGCCCGATGAGAAAATAAATTGTCAGCTCTTTGGCCCAATAAAAGGCCCCAGGAAACTTTTTTTAGGACAGCAAAGTAGGTATCCTATTATTGCTTGAATTTGTGGAGCCTCGAACCCAAATCTTCCTAACTGTGAGTCAAGCAGTTCTCAAAGTTACACCTATGAATTCCTGATTTTTTAAAAGGCCCGTTTCGTTTTATTGACCCCAAAAGTGTACAGGAGACTTTTATTTAGCTTGAAACTGATTTTAGGAGAAAATTTTATATAGGGCAGGCAGATTGAGGTTGAACAATGAACACCCTGTATACATAACCGTGAGAGTGTTTTGATGTACATTCATGTAGAATGACTTTAGTGCAGACATGCTTTACACCCTGTATACATAACCGTGAGAGTGTTTTGATGTACATTCATGTAGAATGACTTTAGTGCAGACATGCTTTACATACTTCTATGTTTAATTAAAACAGGGGTTCCAAACATTAGGGGGGTTATCGGTATGGGAGGCTACAAACAGGGGGTTTTCAGGCTATTGGGCGAAAAAAATTACGTAAAATTATTTCTTGAAAAAAATACATAAATTTTATAATTGGTGAAAATTTGAGAATCGAAATTTGAGAATCGTTATTGGACTTTTAATGTAAATTTACATTAAAAAAACCTTTATTATCTTTAGTAAGAGGCCTATTTTCCAAGAAAGCTTGGGGCGTGTTCTATGATATCAATTGGAAAACCCCTTCCCAAAATGGACCTCAAAGCGTGACAATGTAGATAATAGTTTAGAAACCACTGCTTTACTGTGTAATTTTATACATACCTAGATATACGTACTTCTGGTAACTAATGCGTTTAATTGAGGATATGTACCTACCTATTTACAAGGATACCTGTACCTGTACATATTATGTAGTTAGGTACATAAGTATGAATTATTTAAGAGAGTATAATGAACTTAACGTAAATCCAGGTATTTATTTGGACCCAGTGGTTCTGGAAATGAGCCTCTACGCCCCCACCGTCGAATCCAAACATAGACTTCACTTCTCTCGGTCAATTACTTACCTTTTTTTTCTCTTTGATTCCCCAGTGAGTCCGCAGAACCTGAGTGCACTCACCTCCTCCTCCAAACCAGTGGCGGCCCCTGCTGCTCATCTCGCCGTCGAATCCAAACATAGACTTCACTTCTCTCGGTCAATTACTTACCTTTTTTTTTCTCTTTGATTCCCCAGTGAGTCCGCAGAACCTGAGTGCACTCACCTCCTCCTCCAAACCAGTGGCGGCCCCTGCTGCTCACATATATCTGTACAGGCAAAAATAATAAATTTACCCGGCCATCTAGGTAAGAATTAATTTCCCATACTTTTCATCTGAGAGGCAGACGTCTTATTAACCCCTCCACATTACTACTAACCAATGAAGGTAAACGTCTCCAGTAAATCATGAAATGGTTGTCATAGGGTGTACCACTTTTTCATCTGATGAAACTTATCCTGTTTTGCAGAGAACTGTCGTTCAAGAAAGGAGACATTATCTTCGTGAGGAGACAGGTGGATAAGAATTGGTACGAGGGTGAACACAACGCGATGATTGGTCTCTTCCCTTTCAACTATGTCGAGGTAAGTCAAAATAAATTAAATCAAACTTCCATTTTGGCACGAACGACACGCAACGCAAGTATTAAAGCGCCTAATTAAAGATACCCAACTTTTTGAGACCAAAAACGTCATTTTTGTGGCCAATGGGGTAACCATTTCGGCAATCACGAGCTACTGGCTTTCCCGGCCCCACTGAGGTTGGCTTTCATGTTATTAGGCAGGTAGCTTTTGCCATGAAATTTAGGGCCGAGAGCATTGGCCCTCGGGAGCCCGCAACCACCCCCTAAAAACCTTAGCTGTATATACCTACAGTGACAATAAAACTCGATCTAATAAAACTCTTAACATTTTGGTATTTTCCTTACAGATTATCCCATACGATAAAATCAGGACAGCACCAAAGAAACTGAGCGAAGGTCAAGCGAGAGCCAAGTTCAACTTCGTAGCTCAGACACATCTTGAACTGTCCCTTGTTAAAGGTAAGCAGAAAGAGTTAAAAGAGTACCTTTACCCTATATCACCAAATATGGAAAATTATGTATTTACAAATTTCGATATCATTCAAAATATTCCGCTTTTCCATTGGCTATTAAGGTGTGCCCAAACATAGTCGGCCGGCCGTTGATCGACGAGATAAATCTATGTTGTCGAGAATGTCGAGGCAGTGGGGACGGTTCTGTCGTCATCGATCGACGGCCGGTCGACTATGTGTGGAGTGTGGACACACCTTAACTCTTGTAAGATACTTTTCAATTTTCAATACTTCGGTGATATGGAGCACATATTGGAGAAAGCAACAAACATGATTGAAAATGTGGACGGGAAGAAATGTCAGAAGAAAAGAGAAATAAAAAAGTAAAAAGATCCTGAACTGTTTTATTCACAGTCAACACAATTTAGTTAGTCCTCTTTGGTCCTATCCGAATAGTATAAATAAGCACTATTAGGCTAATGGGCTAAAGGGACTTTTCAGTCCTATACTAGCAGTATAAACAAGGTATATTCTATTCTATTTGATTATTTCTTATGCCGAATCTTCTTACGTCCACAGGAGAACTGGTTACCTTAATCGTTTCTATAGATTAATAAGGGTCTGAGGGAAAAATAAAAATAGTAAACCGGCGTGAACGACCTGGTATTCCAGCGTCAAAGCGCCCCTAAGGGAGAAAGAGTATTATTATGTTAAGGCAGACTCTTCTCAATCCTTTGTGTCAATTTGAGTTTAGGATTATTGCACTGCAAGGGGGGAAAGAGTAATAAATGAAGGCCGCCTAGTTATCTTGAATGGTTGCGCGCCTGTCTTGTAAGTCGTAAGTGCTAGGTCGCGGGTTCAATTCCTGTGCGGGACGAACTTTGTCCTAAACAGATTCAGGTTCCAATAATTACTAACTTATTATCTCCTATCCCACACCTTAACTCTTGTAAGATACTTTTCAATTTTCAATACTTCGGTGATATGAAGCACATATTGGAGAAAGCAACTAACATGATTGAAAATGTGGACGAGAAGAAATGTCAGAAGAAAAGAGAAATAAAAAAGATCCCGAACTGTTTTCTTCACAGTCAACACAATTTAGTTAGTCCTCTTTGGTCCTATCCGAACAGTATAAATAAGCACTATTAGGCCAATGGGCTAAAGGGACTTTTCAGTCCTATACTAGCAGTGTAAACAAGGTATATTCTATTCTATTTGATTATTTCTTATGCCGAATCTTCTTACGTCCACAGGAGAACTGGTTACCTTAATCAGGAGGGTGGATAACAACTGGTTCGAAGGACGAATTGGTACCAGGAGGGGTATCTTCCCTGTCACCTATGTTGAGGTTTTGGTTGAACCCGGCGAGAGAACAGGTAAGAGAAACATACCTAGTAGGTACCTACCTAATAGCCAAGCCTGCCTCGGTGACGTAGTGGTTAAGACGCTCGCCTGGTAAACAGGAGGGCGTGGGTTCGATCCCAGCCGAGGCTTGGAATTTTATCCTTATTTATTTGAGAATTTGAACACATAATAATATAGAGCTCTAAGGGCTCGGTGGTAGAGAACGCCTCCAGCATTAACCTCGCCTAGTGGTTACCTTCCATTCAAGAGTCTATTTTTATTAAAAGGTGTGACCCAGGTATTGAGTCAGCCACCAACATGAGCTGGGGTACCAAAATACGAGTGTTTGCATTTCTGTTCATATTGGGTTTTGTTATATCTCTCCTTGGAACAATTGCTGGACTGATGCACAAAACACTTGAATATGTTGTCCTCTATAGTGTGGGAAATATTGTGTCTATTAGCAGGTAAGCCCCGCCGTCGAATCCAAACATAGACTTCACTTCTCTCGGTCAATTACTTACCTTTTTTTTCTCTTTGGTTCCCCAGTGAGTCCGCAGAACCTGAGTGCACTCACCTCCTCCTCCAAACCAGTGGCGGCCCCTGCTGCTCACTCTCTCATTCATAATTACTGATTTGTGAAGACTGTCCATTGTTCAACCAATAAACTGTTCCTTTAACATTATTTTTAACGACACGAATGTTTGTTTTACCTTACAAGAATTTGTTTTGTTCTACATATTCAACTGCAACTTTTTTCAACTTGTAGGATTTTCCTTTGATCGTAGTTGAAAACTTCTTGGTTGATGAGATAAACTAAGCAACACATCTTGGTAAGTAATCAAAAGCTCCTTTTTGTATTTAACCTAACTCTATAATAACACTAATCACTGCTCTAATTGTGAAAACTCTTTCTTGCGTTTAACCTAACCCTATAACAACACTGGTCACTGCTTGTTTGTGCCAGGTCCTTTGGTAGCAATATTCCACAGACATGACTTCTGCACAAGTACCCAAACTTCAAAACAGCTTCATGGAACATTGAGCACAACCACAACTCTGTCAGTTGAATAAATCAAACAGAATTAACAGAAATCGTATAGCACACAAATCTCAAATATGGGTTTTATTACATAACAAGTTATCAGATGGAATCCCTCTTTAGGTCATACTTCTTTTCCCAGTTCTTGAATTTCCTAACAGTCTTCAGACTGTCTCCTTGGTCTGTCAGGCAGTCTGAGCATGAGTGTCTGGGATAAGTGATATTGAGTGAGGCTAGGAAACAGAAAAGCTTGCTCAAGTTCTAACTCTCCTTCAATCAGGTTGTGAAAAATATGAATCACCAGTGCTTACTCTCAACATGAACAAAAACATATAACCAGAACAATAGGTACAAATTAGTACTTAAGTGTTTCTCTCTTTAACCCAAGTACTTGATTGAGCATACTAAACAATTTAGACATTCTTTCTTCTATTTTCAGAAACTCATCCACGAAAGACTAGAAGTCCTTGGTCTGTCAGGCAGTCTGAGCATGAGTGTCTGGGATAAGTGATATTGAGTGAAGCTAGGAAACAGAAAAGCTTGCTAAAGTTCTAACTCTCCTTCAATCAGGTTGTGAAAAATATGAATCACCAGTGCTTACTCTCAATTCTCAACAAAAACATATAACCAGAACAATAGGTAGGTACTAATTAGTAAGTGTTTCTCTCTTTAACCCAAGTACTTGATTGAGCATACTAAACAATTTAGACATTCTTTCTTCTATTTTCAGAAACTCATCCACTGATTATCTGGTCTATCCACCTTATTTTGTTAAAATAAAAATACAACATGGATAAACTTAAGAGAGCTTTATCCGGCAATGATCGAGACCAAATAAAAATTGCTTGATAACTGCAGTTTGCTTTGCCAATTTTTTTCTTTCTTCTTCTTCTTCTTCTTCTTCTTCTTCTTCTTCTTCTTCTTCTTCTTCTTCTTCTTCTTCTTCTTCTTCTTTCTTTTCTTCTTCTTCTTTTTCTTTACCTGGCACATACCTACTGATACAGTGTGTAATGTCTAATCAGGCTATGAAGTGAGTTTTATAATGTCAAACAATGATATCATAGGTGTCAACAAAGATAATTTGTTTCCATCTTTATTAACTGCACCACCATGCATTTTAATTTATTTATTTTCTTCTTCCCTTTCTTTCCGATTTTATTCGGGGGTCCGCGTTATCCTCTTTTATCCTACCCTCCAAAATTTCAACTCTCCACCCCAGTTTTGGTCGCCCTCTCTTTCTCTTCCCCTGGATGATTACATAGTTTGTGTGCTCCTTTACTTACTACATGGCCAAACTCTCTCAATCTATTCTCTTGTATGCAAATTATGTACTTATTTTAGACGAATTTCCGTGGATAAGCGGAAAAACTATTCATTCTGTACCAACTAAGAACCAAAATCAGAAATTTAGATCAGGACTGTGTGTGTTTTATGGGTCCTTTGAGTCAGTATCAAAATAAATGCTTCTCGTAATGAAAACTCGTTTTTCCCATTATTATTTATTTTTATTTTTTTATTATTATTTATTTTTTTTCTTTTTTGAATTAAATTTAATTTCATTTTCTTTTTTCAGAATCGCCTCACAAGTACGTGGACTCAGAAGTGACCCTTCAGTACCGCCGTCCGGTGCGAAATGAAATCAAGGAGCTCATATCTGAGGAAGAGCTGGCGAGGAGACAGGCCGAAGCGATGCGACGAATATACCAGGAGGAGAGACGAAGGAAATATCTGCAGGAGCTGCACGACATTTCGTCGCGACGACACACGGACAACTTTACGTGAGTTACCTAACCTAAGCCGCGCACACATGCACGATACCGTACGGGTAATACACACGGTTATGGCCTAGGGTCGTTCTCGGAACGGATGGCCTCACGAAGATGGACTTTTGACGGACACATATCAACCTACTTGTTATATTTTAAAATAGGGTCCGTTTTTCGTTTGTCAATGTTTTAAGTCTAATTTTTTTAATGCCTAGGTATTAGGTAACTATGTATGTATTTGTCCGTAACGTGCGTTTTATCCCTAAGTTTTTATGTTCCCTTATAGTAACTGAACGTGTGAGTGT
>NW_007377757.1:223666-248488 GCF_000475195.1 Diaphorina citri
AAGTAATTTTTCATCCAATTTTTTTTTTTTTTTTTTTTTTTTTTTTTTTTTTTGAGTTTTTTTTTCAAGGTACCTATTCAAAAAAAAAAAATGTCACTTCTTTTTTAGATATAGGATATAGGTACCTACACAAGACGTGTAGATTAGATACTTTTACTTTTATATCTGTTTTGATACATGGTGTATTACGTAGGATCAGCCATTTAGGCAAAGTCTCAGCTTGGGCAAAAGAATCTGAGTGAAGTCTACAGTTCACAGAACCACTAGTTTTGTTTCTCATAAAAATGATCCTATTTGCAGAGAACTGTCGTTCAAGAAAGGAGACATTATCTTCGTGAGGAGACAGGTGGATAAGAACTGGTATGAGGGTGAACACAACGCGATGATTGGTCTCTTCCCTTTCAACTATGTTGAGGTAAAAATACATAAATTAAACAATTCGAGTTAATAAACTAATTAGAAGTTCATGAACGGCTTAAGTCAAACTTCTATTCGGGTGCGAACACGCAACGCAAGTATTAAAGCGCCTAATTAAAGATTTTTGAGGCCAAAAACGTCATTTTTGTGGCCAAAAACGTCATTTTTGTGGCCAATGGGGTGACCATCTAGGCAATCACGAGCTACTGGCTTTCCCGGCTCCACTCAGACTGGCTGAGATTCATGTTATTAGGCACGTAGCTTGCCACCGAATGGAGGGTCGAGAGCATCGACTCTCGGGAGCGCGGAGCCACCCCCTAAAATTCTTAGCAGTTCAACAGGGACACTAAAACTAAATCAAACAAAATTAACATATTGGCCTTTATCTTCTTACAGATTATCCCATACGATAAAATCAGGACAGCACCAAAGAAACTGAGCGAAGGTCAAGCGAGAGCCAAGTTCAACTTCGTAGCTTGCCATACCCACCAGAAATCTAATAGGGATATTCTTACAAAATTAGGTAGGTATTATTTGCAATAGGTGCCTATTTACATAAAAAAGAAAATAAGTAGGTACAACTTCCTTTCAAGAGGAAAATAAAACCATGTAAAAAGTCTCGTCGATAGGTATATTTCATAGTAGGTACCAAAAAATGGCCGTCAAATATTGGCTTCACTTTCGTCAACAGTACTGTTTGTCTGATGCTCTACCCTATATCACCAAATATGGAAAATTATGTACGAGTATTTACAATTCCTAATTTCGATATCATTCAAAATATTCTGCTTTTCCATTGGCTATTAAGGTGTGTCCAAACATAATAATAATAATAGACTCTTGAGTGGAAGGCAACCACTAGGCGAGGTTAACGCCTTAGGCGTTCTCTACCACCGAGCCCTTAGAGAGTCTCGTCGATAGGTATTCATAGTAGGTACTAAAAAATGGCCGCCAAATATTGGCTTCACTTTCGTCAAGTCAACCATTGTCTGATCTTTTCCACCTCCTGGACTAAAAAACGACAGTAGCGCTCAGCGGAAATTTGGAGAACTAAAAATATGATAGTTGACGTGGCGCGAATATTTGAAATTTTTTAGATTTTTTTTTAGCCTTTTCTGTCGAGATTTTTGATTTTTTGTGATTTTACTGATCTGAGTGATCTGTGAAGACTGTCCATTGTTCAACCAATAAACTGTGCCTTTAACATTATTTTTAACGACACGAATGTTTGTTTTACATTACAAGAATTTGTTTTGTGCTACATATTCGACTGCAACTTTTTTCAACTTGTAGGATTTTCCTTTGATCGTACCTAGTTGGAAACTTCTTGGTTGATGAGATAAACTAACCAACACATCTTGGTAAGTAATCAAGCAGAAACAATCTACCTATTTGCTTATCTTATGGCAAGGAATCTATAAAGCCAAAGATCAAGGAAAGACAGTCCAGGGGATAGTTCTGAAAGAAACCAAGAATTTTGTAAATTTTCTTATCTCTGATTTATCAGGTGGCAAATATGAACCAATCAGATACAAGATCAGTTGCAAACTTTGGTAATTATGCAGAAGTCACATCCATGGAAAAGAAAAGCTCCTGTTTGTATTTAACCTAACCCTATAATAACACTAATCACTGCTCTAATTGTGAAAACTCTTTCTTGCGTTTAACCTAACCCTATAATAACATGATGAAAGCAGAAACAAAATAATTATGCCCAGGAGTCTTGTTTTTCACTGAATGATGTAACTATTATCTAATGTTTAGTGGCTTTGCAAGCTAAAACAAACTAATATACAAAATAACTTGTCTTAAAAAGTGAAAAATGATTGGTAAGTATTAAATTTCAGTATTTAATTTCAACTCAGATCTTAGTGTCACTTCGTTTGTGCCAGGTCCTTTGGTAGCAATATTCCACGGACATGACTTCTGCACAAGTACCCAAACTTCAAAACAGCTTTATGGAACATTGAGCACAACCACAACTCTGTCAGTTGAATAAATCAAACAGAATTAACAGAAATTGTATAGCACACAAATCTCAAATATGGGTTTTATTACATAACAAGTTATCAGATGGAATCCCTCTTTAGGTCATACTTCTTTTCCCAGTCGAGTAGGTAGTATTTAATCAAATAAATTTGATTTTTCTATCATCATAATTCCCACTTACATTACTACATGATAAGAAAAGTTTTATCTCTCAAGTCTCAAAGCCAAACACAAAAACATCACGTGACCTTGAATCAAATTGTCTGAGTTTGCAATCAATTTTTTCCACATGCACATACAAAACATTACCCACTTGATGAAAAAATTAGAACAAATTTATAGTTGATCTTGACAAAGCTTCTGTATCAAAAAACTCAATGAGCACATGTTAGGATGTCATATAGTGAAATGTAATGAAAATGGGAGAAAATTAGACCAACTTGATGAAGTGTAGAGTACAGAATACAAAATTAAAAGCATGGTGTGATAAATGAGGGAAAGGGTGATGTTGGTTTTACAAACTAACATATTTGAGTGAAAACCCCTTGATTTTTTTTTTTCTATTTTTATGCAAACCCACTCTCATGACAATTCTAGAGCTAGGTGTAAACATTGTTTACAGTTGTACTGCATTTTCTCCAATAGGTACTTGTTTAGTCTAGGGTGGTAAGAAATAAAATTTGTACAAACCACCCTTGTTGAAGACATACGTTGTGAACATGTCTTGAACCAACATAATGTTTGGAGACAAAAATTTATTTCCCATAATTATCTTATAATAAAATTGAAAGAAATCACTAATCGATAAAGCTTTGCTCTACACATGCTTTCACACGTTTTTCATATTCTCTACTCTATTTTTAATGCAAACCCACTCTCATGACAATTCTAGAGCTAGGTGTAAACATTGTTTACAGTTGTACTGCAATTTCTCCAATAGGTACTTGTTTAGTCTAGGGTGGAAAGAAATAAAATTTGTACAGACCACCCTTGTTGAAGACATACGTTGTGAACATGTCTTGAACCAACATATTGTTTGGAGACAAAAATTTATTTCCCATAGGTAATTATCTTATAATAAAATTGAAAGAAATCACTAATCGATAAAGCTTTGCTCTACACATGCTTTCACACGTTTTTCATATTCTCTACGATTTTCTTTATAAAGTTGTGCTGCCATAGAATTGGCAGGAGAATTTGGATTGGGATCACTAAGTAGAGACTGGATGGAAGTTAAAATAGCTGACACGTCGTATGTAGGAGACCATCTGTTTTGTAATATATCAAGACATATACCACCATCTGCATAAACATTTGGATGAAACATTTTGGATGCAAAACGTACTGTAGGAGGTTTGTTTGGGTATTCTTCTGTGAATTCTACAGTTAATTTGAACGTTCCATCTTCAAATGGAGTATCATGTGGTCCGAATATCACAGCATTCCAGATCATAATATTGTTATCTGAAACAAAAACATATAGGTAAGTATTTTAGTACTGAAGAAACTTGAGAAGGGAAATTTGAAATGATAAAGACAGTGGGAGGTTAAGGTTTAGAAATCTATGGTACCACCTAGGGTGAGTGTAGCACCTATGGTCAGTGTAGCACCTATGGACACTTTACACGTGTCCAAGGCATTAGCGTTCAAACAACACCAAGTTTCGTTTCAACTTGTTCATCTCTGCATCCGCCATCTTATTTACGCCCCGAAGCACTGGTTCAGTCGTCTCTGCTTCGTCAGAAAAAAATTACAAAAATAAGATCGCATTTTTAAATTTCAGTTTTGCTGTTTTTTGCCAAAAAAAAAATAAGAGAAGTTTTTCTTTTTTACTGTAGGCGAGACTCCGAAAATTCCGAGTATCTATTGAGGTTAATAAGACTTTGCACAATAAGTGTCACCTTTACAACCATAGAGTATGCGTTCTAGCGTCCCCTATTGGGATTCTATTAGGTTAGGGGTGGGTTTCACCAACCTTCTTTTAGAATTTAGCCCCTAACAGCCTGTTAGCTTAACAGCCCCGGTTAAGCCTATACAAATCAATTGAAATTGAATCTTAACAGGCTGAAAACGGAAAACGGAAGAAAAACAAGACAACCATTTTGAATTTTTGTTGTGAAGTGCAATCAGCCACCAATCAGCTGATGATTATGACCAAGGATGTGAGAAGTGAGTGGATAACCTGATTGCTACCATGAAGTGAGGCCAAATAATTCAATGAACGAAGGGAGATCTAGGTTTACGTATGAGATTTTTCCTCGTTGGTGTCTCGAATGATTTGACCAATTTGTTAAAATTTTCAGACATATTCAACCAACACTCATAGGAAAAATTCACAGTACGTAAATATTTTGGACACAGGGAGGTGTTTGGGGCCTCGTGAGAACACTTTTAAAAAAACGCTCTGGTTCACCATAACTTTCGAAAATTTTCGATTTTATTTTGAGTAGGTACCTATTTTCCAGGACGAATAGGGAAAAGTGAGCTACCGTTTCATGAGAGAGGCTTCACTTTTCTCTTGCGTATCACCCTTATCCACTCAATCTCCAACTCCGTGGGGAATGACGTCACTTGACCTTGCTGATTTCTTCCGTGATCTCTCTTCCTTGGCGGTAAAATTTGAATTTTGAAATCCGATTACTTTTGAACAGGCGGGAAATGTGTGTGTAGACTGTGTAGGTAAAACAGGGTGTGTTTATGAACAGGGCTGAGATGAGCTCGGACGACGTGAGATAGCTGTCCCGGCGGCAATTTTTAAAATTCATTTTATATGCAGGGTGATCAAATGACTCTTCCTGTCCCGATAGGGGATCACCACAGCCACCAGGTCACGTGATATGCAGTGAGGGGGCTTCCATTCCCCTCCGAACAGGACGTGAGGGATCTCATCATCCCAGGAGGGCACTGCGAGGGAGACATTCAGTCGGCCCACTGGAAACAGGGGAGAAGGATTTGAAAAGGAGTTGTCAGTGATACAAAAATGGATCACATCGTACACAATGTGTTAAAGGTAGCAATCAAGTGACGTGACGTGACGTGATGGTAGTCTGTTTCTACCTTAAGGACTTAAGGAGCAAGGGAGCGCTCCGCCCAAGTTTGCACTTACACACAGTAGCTAGATCCATAGTACAGATACAGATTATGAGTTATATGAAACACACATACCCTGGTAGCACGCTTCACTAAAGAGACGATTTCATATTAGTTCTAATGATGTCGCTGTATTTATGCTAGGAGCGAATGGGAACGAGGAGCAAAGATGGGACATTTAATAAGCACACTATGAGGGATTGCGGGACATGCTAAATGATATTTTATTACGGTCCACTAAATGATAGTATGTCCAGAAGTATACATAGGTATAGGATTATAGGAGATAGGGAATGATCACTTGGTTACATAAGGATACAGACTACAGTGGTCTTAAAACCTCAGTACTCTGGGGACGTCCAACTGAAGACTGAAGAACTCCCACCCCTCCTTGACGTTCTAAACACAAAGGCCAAGAAATAAGGCCCTCCGAGGCTCTTGAAAAAAAAAAAAAAAAAAACACCAAACCAAAGGAGTTGTCATTAATTTGAATACAGTTCAGAACGATTTGGTAGGTATAGGGGTTTAACTTCACTTTTAACAACTTGGGTCTTCTCGTGACGGGGGTTTTACCCACTATTCGGCGACAAAGCTACCCGCCTCCTCAATTTAACTTTACCCAGCCTGAGTGGAGCCGGGAACCCAGCAGCACGCGATTCCCCAGATGGTCAACATCCAGGTACTAACCACGCGCATCGTTGCTTAACTTCAGTGATCCGTAGGGAACTGGTGCATTCTACGCAACGTGCTATCGCCGCTGGTGACAGAACAATTTGACGTTGGAAGAGGGCCAACCTAGTTAGCTTGGAGCGTAGTGGGTTAGTGGGCCTAATTCTGTAAACGCTAGGTCGCGGATAAGATTCCCACCCGGGGCGAACTTTATCTTAAGCAGATAAGATTCGTTTTGGGCTTTTGGGTTCCCTTTTTTCAAACTTCGAGACAAGAAGCAAGATGTGAAGCTTGGTGTACCATACACTTACACAGAGTGTCAGGATTCAGATGACAGGGTGGTAGTGGACTTGTGGCGATGTCGGTGATATTATCACTCCCATCACTCACGTTAGACTCTGCCACACTACTGAGAAGTTCACGGGCAGCCTTCTCAACACTCGGGGCGTCTCTCTGCAGAAGTAAATCCACCCTGAACTGGACAAACGTAAGAACACATAGTTAATAAAACGTGATTGTGTGGATCAGTGTCCAACTGTCTCTTAAAAGAGACATTGTGTTAAGTATTTTTATAGAAGACATTATTGTGACATTTCAAGTTATATTTTGCGAATAAAAATCACCTACCTATTGTTATCTGAAGTCAATACCCTGAAGTTCCTCTCTGTGCATAAGTTCATGAGTAGGTAACCCTTCAGGAGAACATCTTCCATTCTTCCCCAACTGTGTGGTGATATTTAGATACAATAATACTATTAAATACAACGGTAGGGGTAATAATTAATAAATCAAATAACAAAATATGGTAGGATATTGTTTTTGGCACAAACGTTAAAAATTTTGGCAAAACCCTTGTTAGTACCTATAGACATAAAAGGTACCAAAATTTGGCAACAAAATGTAAATTCGGGAGAAAATAAAGAACGTAAGCAAAAAAGCATCACCTGTATTGTATAGATAAAAATTAATAGTTAGTTAAGTAAGGTATTATTTAGGTATTTTAGGTAGTTAGTTATAGTTAAGTAGGTACCTAGTTAATAAGTAGGTATGCCTACTAACAGGACTGTATTCAGGGAGGGTCCAGGGGACCGTCCTCGAACCTTCATTTTTAGTCCGTCCTTCCTTTATTATTACAATAGTGATAAAAAGGTAATAAGGGACGGACTATTGTATTCGCTTCGGTGTCGTCTGTCACTCTGTCTGTTCCCATAGAAGGACTTATCCAAACCTAGTCGACCTAGCAGTTTTATAGAAGACATTATTGTGACATTTCAAGTTATATTTTGCGAATAAAAATCACCTACCTATTGTTATTTGAAGTTAATACCCTGAAGTTCCTCTCTAAGTCCTCACGATGGTTGACTGCGGTTCAGGACGAGCTAGTAAACATGACTAGAGACCATCACCCTGATGCCTGATGTATGGCTGATAAAAGAGATATTTTCTCTATTTTGTCATCACCTTTCGGCTCTAGCTAAAGCCGTTACAATAACAACTTTACCTGCTGATCACTCCGGTGTTTCAAATGCTGCTGATACTTGTACATCACGCCCGGCATTCCCCCCGTCCCAACTTGATTGCTGATCGGAAACCGCCAAGTCTGCAGTGGACTCTGTCGTATTGAGATCAGCATGAGAGTGGAGAAGATCGCTAGCACCAGAATAAAGGGAAAGATTTGAAGGGCCCGGTGGTAGAAGAGGGAGCGCCGCGTTTGGCTGAGACGAACAATGCCTAGCCGCTTCAGACGAACCAGATGCATCCTCGGCAAACGGGCCTCGGGGAAGTACTGAGGATAACATAAAATAAATGCGTATGGCGTTTACAACCAAAATAAAATCTAAATTGCAGGTTTTCTCATTTCCTCAAATTTCTAGGTCTCTGAGACGGTCTGATAGACATTATTAGTCTGAAGCTTTTCCTCCAAACACGCGTTTTGATGGTCTATGCATACTCTGATTACTCTGAGAGATTATGATCCAGGAGATTAGAATTAGACATGTCTTCCGTAATCAATCCGTAGCCCTTCCGTAATCAATATTTTCAACCCTCACCTGTTCGACGACGAAAATCTTATAGTGGAGCATCTGTCGCTGAAGGGGGGGCCCGGCCACCATTAGTCTTTGGACCCTCGGGCTCCCCCTCGACAAAATCCTGGATACGGTTCTGCTAACCAGCCTGATAGTTTCAAAGGGTTCTCTCTGCTTGAAAATAACAAGCCCAAGTCCTCACGATGGTTGACTGCGGTTCAGGACGAGCTATTAAACATGGCTAGAGACCATCATCCTGATGCCTGATGTATGGCTGATAAAAGAGAAATTTTCTCTATTTCGTCATCACCTTTCGGCTCTAGCTAAAGCCGTTACAATAACAACTTTACCTGCTGATCACTCCGGTGTTTCAAATGCTGAAAGTATTAAAGCGCCTAATTAAAGATACCCAACTTTTTGAGACCAAAAACGTCATTTTTGTGGCCAATGGGGTAACCACGAGCTACTGGCTCTCCCGGCCCCACTGAGGTTGGCTTTCATGTTATTAGGCAGGTAGCTTTGGCCATCGAATTTAAGGTCGAGAGCATTGGCCCTCGGGAGCCCGGAACCACCCCCTAAAAACCTTAGCTGTATATACAGTGACACTAAAACTCGATCTAATAAAACTCTTAACATTTTGGTATTTTCCTTACAGATTATCCCATACGATAAAATCAGGACAGCACCAAAGAAACTGAGCGAAGGTCAAGCGAGAGCCAAGTTCAACTTCGTAGCTCAGACACATCTTGAACTGTCCCTTGTCAAAGGTAAGCAGAAAGAGTTAAAAGAGTACCTCTACCCTATATCACCAAATGTGGAAAATTATGTATTTACAAATTTCGATATCATTCAAAATGTTCTGCTTTCCCATTGGCTATTAAGGTGTGTCCAAACATAGTCGGCCGGCCGTTGATCGACGAGATAAATCTATGTTGTCGAGAATGTCGAGGTAGTGTGGACGGTTCTGTCGTCATCGATTGACGGCCGGTCGACTATGTGTGGACACACCTTAACTCTTGTAAGATACTTTCAATTTTCAATACTTCGGTGATATGAAGCACATATTGGAAAAAACAACAAACAGGATTGAAAATGTGGAAGAAAAGAGAAATAAAAAAGATCCCGAACTGTTTTCTTCACAGTCAACACAATTTAGTTACCTAGTCCTCTTTGGTCCTATCCGAACAGTATAAATAAGCACTATTAGGCTAATGGGCTAAAGGGACTTTTCAGTCCTAATAAAATAATTCAGTCGCCCACCTAAAAAACGACGCAGTATAAACAAGGTATATTCTATTCTATTTGATTATTTCTTATGCCGAATCTTCTTACGTCCACAGGAGAACTGGTTACCTTAATCAGGAGGGTGGATAACAACTGGTTCGAAGGACGAATTGGTACCAGGAGGGGTATCTTCCCTGTCACCTATGTTGAGGTTTTGGTTGAACCCGGCGAGAGAACAGGTAAGAGAAACATACCTAGTAGGTACCTACCTAATAGCCAAGCCTGCCTCGGTGACGTAGTGGTTAAGACGCTCGCCTGGTAAACAGGAGGGCGTGGGTTCGATCCCAGCCGAGGCTTGGAATTTTATCCTTATTTATTTGAGAATTTGAACACATAATAATATAGAGCTCTAAGGGCTCGGTGGTAGAGAACGCCTCCAGCATTAACCTCGCCTAGTGGTTACCTTCCATTCAAGAGTCTATTTTTATTAAAAGGTGTGGAGCGCGCCAGTGGTTCTGGAAATGAGCCTCTACGCTCTCGGCCGGTCGAATCCAAACATTAGACTTCACTTCTCTCGGTCAATTGACTTACCTTTTTTTTTCTCTCTTGATTCGTGAGTCCCGGCCAGTGAGTCCGCAGAACCTGAGTGCACTCACCTCCTCCTTCCAAACCAGGTGGCGGCCCCTGGCTGCGTCATTCTCATTCATATGTGTGCTCTCCCCTCACGCAACACAGTTACCAACCAACAGCTTTTACCTGGGTGGTAAGACACTGGTGTTCTATAGATTTTAATAAGGGTCTGAGGAAAAATAAAAATAGTGAAACTCCGTGTACAACTGGACTACTTGTCCCAGGCTGTCTAAGCGCCCCTAACTGGATAAAGCAGCGGACTTATACTTGAAGTCAGCGGCGATCAAGCGCGTGTAAATGATCAGTTTAGGAATTATTGCACTGCAAGGGGGAAAGAGTAATAAATGAAGGCCGCCTAGTTATCTTGAATGGTTGCGCGCGCCTGTCTAGTAAGTCGTAATTGCTAGGTCGCGGGTTCAATTCCTGTCCGGGACGAACTTTGTCCTAAACAGATTCAGGTTCAATCTCGGAATGGATGCTTTCTCCTATCCTGTCCTCCCTTCTCTCTTCCTATTTCGGGACTGTAAGACCTTGAAGTGGTTCTTAATAGTTCCCTATATTGAACTTCTTGAAAAAAAAACAAACAAAAAACATAAACAACAACAGCAAGACAATCCAATTGGAGAACATTCTATCTTACTTCCAATCTTCCATTCCCCTTCCACAGCAACAGTCGCGGGCCACGCCAAGCGGGGCTCCCGTGGACCAGACCCTCCACATCGACACCCACTCCGACCCCGTCCCCTATCACGCCCTCTACAACTACAAACCTCAGAATGATGACGAACTAGAGTTGAGAGAAGGCGAAACGGTGTTCGTCATGGAGAAATGTGACGACGGATGGTACGTGGGTTCGTCGCAACGGTCGGGCTGCTTTGGGACGTTCCCAGGAAACTACGTGGAACGCGCCTCGTGAGATTCGCCTGCTGCGACCAACGGGAAGGTTCGCATCGCGCCGTTCCTGTGGTACATGCGAGTTTGAAACCAAAGGTTTAATATTTATTTTTCGTGTAACGCCCGGGTTCACGCTAAGGTTTACACCGCAGTGGAGTGAGGTTTCTATCATGCTGGTACCCAGTGTCAACCTTCAACTGGCTTTAAATGCGAACACATACGATCAAACGATCTCGAACACAAAAAAAAACGATGACAATTCAGCCTGGCGCTGCGCTGGGTTGAAAACGCTAGTAAGCTAATTATCGGCACGGCGGGCGCTGATCTGGATCCCAGTTTGAACCAATGCGACTCTGAATTCATTGTGGAGTGGGCCTAAGAGATTATATAATTCTGGGTAATCGTCCTACAGAATGGCTAATCTAATTGGCTGAGAAAATCTGGGTAATCGTTATGCAAAACGATGAACGAAGTGATGAACCCATCAGATTTCTTGAACCTTCAAAGGTGGAACCGGCTAAAAAATTCTGTAGACTCTGGTCGTAATCTATCGACGATTCTAATGGCCGAAACCACAATTGAAGATTGAACTTGGTTTGATTCTTGGATTAACACAATCTGATTGGTTTGAAGTCAACTAATCAGATTGTTTTTTCTAGCAGTTAAACTAGATTTAAAATTTAAGTGTGGTTTCTGTCATTAGAGGAGATGGAGAAATGATCTTCACACTACTTGCGTTCTTTTTTGCAAAAACTTTATCCAAAATTTATTTTATGATTTTATACCTACTCGATTAATTTTATTTTGCATCCTATGATCAATATTGATCACACCTATTAATTTGTTTTTTCTAACAGTTAAACTAGATTTAAATTTTAAGTGTGGTTTCTGCCATTAGAGGAGATGGACAAAAATGATCTTCACACTACTTGCGTTCTTTTTTGCAAAAACTTTATTCAAAATTTATTTTATGATTTTATACCTACTCGATTAATTTTATTTTGCATCCTATGATCAATATTGATCACACCTATTAATTTATGATTAACAATCGTACTAAAAGTAGATAGTCAAATCACTAGCTGAAAGTTCTCGGAATTTTTTCACACAAAACGCTCTTTTTTTACCGTTTTGTTTTTTACTAGCTAGCTATACCTAAGTGAACTCTTTTGTTCTAATAATTATGTTAGAAAGTGATGAACCCATCAGATTTCTTGACCCTTCAAAAGGTGGCACGGGCTACAAAGTTCTGTAGACTCTGGTCGTAATCTATCGACGATTCTAATGGCCGAAACCACAATTGGAGATTGAACTTGGTTTGATTCTTGGATTAACACAATCTGATTGGTTAAAGCGTTTGAAGTCAACTAATCAGATTATTTTTTCCGATAACAAAATAATCAGCCTGGCGCTGCGCTGGGTGAAAACGCTAGTAAGCTTATTATCGGCACGGCGGGCGCTGATCTGGATCCCAGTTTGAACCAGTGCGAATCTGAATTCATTGTGGAGTGGGCCTAAGAGATTATATAATTCTGGGTAATCGTCCTACAGAATGGCTAATCTAATTGGCTGAGAAAATCTAGGTAATCGTTATGCAAAACGATGAACGAAGTGATGAACCCATCAGATTTCTTGACCCTTCAAAAGGTGGCACGGGCTATAAAGTTCTGTAGACTCTGGTCGTAATCTATCGACGATTCTAATGGCCGAAACCACAATAATTGGAGATTGAACTTGGTTTGATTCTTGGATTAACACAATCTGATTGGTTAAAGCGTTTGAAGTCAACTAATCAGATTATTTTTTCTAACAGTTAAACTAGATTTAAAATTTAAGTGTGGTTTCTGTCATTAGAGGAGATGGAGAAATGATCTTCACACTACTTGCGTTCTTTTTTGCAAAAACATTATTCAAAATTTATTTTATGATTTTATACCTACTCGATTAATTTTATTTTGCATCCTATGATCAATATTGATCACACCTATTAATTTATGATTAACAATCGTACTAAAAGTAGATAGTCAAATCACTAGCTGAAAGTTCTCGGAATTTTTTCACACAAAACGCTCTTTTTTTACCGTTTTGTTTTTTACTAGCTAGCTATACCTAAGTGAACTCTTTTGTTCTAATAATTATGTTAGTGCCTTTAAAAGCAACAGAACACAATATTTATTTTTTGTACATTTACTATAAAATTAGATTATAATATTCATGTTCCTTTGAAACGATTAGTGTATTAGTTTTGTTTATATTTTTTGTTTCACCGACTTTCTTCACGCAACCGAAAATTATTCTTCTGTTTTCTCCTTTTTTTAGGAACTTTTTCGGGATTTCACATCAAATCCAGTATTTTTATTAATTTCTTCTTTGAACTAGCGAAAAGGGAATTACTCTGATATTACCTACACTTACCCAT
This sequence comes from Diaphorina citri, assembly GCF_000475195.1. Lineage (NCBI taxonomy): Eukaryota > Metazoa > Arthropoda > Insecta > Hemiptera > Psyllidae > Diaphorina > Diaphorina citri. The sequence continues at coordinate 237,026 of NW_007377757.1, forward strand.
AGTAAAATTATTTTAACATCCGCATCAGTAGAAATTTGGAAATAAATTACGAAAGCTCTTCCTTTTCTGTAGAAAGTGCATTGTTTTGATTTGTGCCTCAAAGTATCCATGAATACAAGATAGGTAGGTAAATACAATGAACCAAAAATTTAGCTTGTAGTAACTAGATATCATAAGTAGTACAAAACAACTCATCCTTTCCTTTGTTTCTAAATTTAATTTTGTTTGCCAACAATCACGTTTTTTGTTTGTAACTTTTGTTTTAATCTTTTTTTATTATTAAATTAATTTTTATTAATACCCGAAATTAAAAATAAATTATATTATTTATTATGATTATTTTATGTTGAAAGTCTTCATGAATTTATTTTTCCTACAAGGTAACCTAGCTACCTAGGTAGTTATCAATTTTCTTTTCAGCATTTAGCCCAGCCCTGGGTTTGTTACTGCCATACCCACCAGAAATCTAACAGGGGTATTCTTACAAAATTAGGTAGGTATTATTTGGAATAGGTGCCTATTTACATAAAAAAGTAAATAAGTAGGTACAACTTCCTTTCAAGAGGAAAAAAAGTCTCGTCGATAGGTATTCATAGTAGGTACTAAAAAATGGCCGCCAAATATTGGCTTCACTTTCGTCAAGTCAACCATTGTCTGATCTTTTCCACCTCCTGGACTAAAAAACGACAGTAGCGCTCAGCGGAAATTTGGAGAACTAAAAATATGATAGTTGACGTGGCGCGAATATTTGAAATTTTTAAAAAATTTTTTTTTTAGTCCTTTTCTGTCGAGATTTTTGTGTTTTTTCTTTTTTGTGATTTTACTGATTTGTGAAGACTGTCCATTGTTCAACCAATAAACTGTTCCTTTAACATTATTTTTAACGACACGAATGTTTGTTTTACCTTACAAGAATTTGTTTTGTTCTACATATTCAACTGCAACTTTTTTCAACTTGTAGGATTTTCCTTTGATCGTAGTTGAAAACTTCTTGGTTGATGAGATAAACGCGGTCAAACTTTCTTGACTTGGCGGAGCGGAGCGCTACCGCGCTCCTTAATACGCCTAGACGAAAGAAATGTGATTTGTGATTATGTACTTCACACGTTATTGTTTACAAGGAATTGGACTGTTACTGTTTACAGTAGACATTTTATAGGCTACCTATTAACGACTCTGTATTTTTTAAGCTCGAAAAGAAATCGAATTTATTTATTTTTACATTTAATTTTTACTCTCCTAATATTTTTTGACTACCTACTTCGCCAAATATTGGCTTCACTTTCGTCAAGTCAACCATTGTCTGATCTATTCCACCTCCTGGACTAAAAAACGACAGTAGCGCTCAGCGGAAATTTGGAGAACTAAAAATATGATAGTTGACATGGCGCGAATATTTGAAATTTTTTAATTTTTTTTTTAGTCCTTTTCTGTCGAGATTAGTGATGGGACTCGAGTGAGATTTTTCAACTCGATTATTTTCTACTCGATTATTTTCCAACTCGAGTTGTAACTCGAGTGGAAATTAATCGAGTTGAATATCAATATTTACACCGCGCCGATTTCTCACTCGAGAGTCGAGTAGGCGAGCGAGTCGATGATATTCGGGTTTTCGTTCGGAAACTCTCGGCTTCACTGGTACAAAGTAGATAGAAACTGATTCAATCAATGGCTCTACAGTCCACTTCAACTGGGAAGTCCGATGACCTTTGTCAAAAAATCGTCAAAAAATAGCTCGTTCATTAACAAGTAAGCATGTGAATAGTTGATCCCATGGGATTTTTCACGCCGAATCGAATGGTGAAACTTTTAGAACTGTCCGACTTACAGTTAAGTTGCGGTTCCCCTCCATGCGCTTCCATCGGATTTCCCAGTTGACGTGGACTGTATCATATTTGATCCCATACTCACAAAATATGTATCTCTGAAGCTACACTGAGCATGGTTAGTGTTGGACTAAGAGACCTGATGTACACATGGGAATTTTCTGTTATTCATTAGTTTAGGCCAAGTCAGGAGCTAGATAAAAATTGGAAGACCATAGAAGCTGGATGTACAGATGAAAAAGACGATTGGTATAGGGAAAATATTGACCTTCAATAGCCCAAAGTTATAATTCTCTATTTTTCCAGGTTTATTAAATGGTCTTATTTTAATTTTATAGCTACCTATTGTTATTTGTACTGTTAATATTTACTTTTATGCATTAATTTTAAATTTAAATCATAAATGTCATTAAAATTTTATATTCTCACAAATTCAACTTGCCTTTTACTATTTCAGTTTGTAGGAAAAAGTAATCAGCAGTTTTCCCACAAAACACAAATTAACTGAAACTTCTAAAAGAAATAAAAGAATACAGAACAAGATGACATAAGTATTATTAAAATTTACAATAGTTTTATTTTTATTATTAATCTTATAGTTTGAGTGATAAAACAAAATGAAAGATAATAAAAAGTCAAATTAATTGATTCATAGATGTGAACACTTCATCTCAAATGAGAGAAAATTACAACACATAATCATACATAAGACTTGAGACATACTTGGTATCAAAAACACAGATGTAGGCATTTTGTGATCAAAAATGTCACCTAATTTCAAGAGTAAAACTCCTGTTAGCTTACCAGCCCCGGTTAAGCCTATACAAATCGATTGAAATTGAATCTTAACAGGCTGTTAGCTTAACAGACCTGTTAAGCCTATACAAATCAATTGAAATTGAAACTTATTAACAGGCTGTTGGCTTAACAGGCCTTCTGGAGGCTGAAAAAATATTGGTGAAACCGACCGTAGGTAGGTATTTACGTAATTTACATTAACACAGCACCTTCTTGGTCATTAGAATAATCAGCACTTTGTTCTGTGCTGCGCTGTTGCTTCACTTGATTTTTTTTTTTTTTTTTTTTTTTTTTTTTTTTTCGTAGAGGGAACTGTACACAACGGGGGTCTTACCGTCCCGAAATCGAAGAGACAGCAAGGAGAAAACAGGATATGAGAAAACCAGCGATTCCAAGAAGAATGTCATCTGTTTAAATTTCGTCCGGGTGGGAATAGATCAGTTGCGCTTACTTGGGTGATGTTTCAAAATCATAGAGCAGGAAAAATTAGGACCAACGGAATTTTTCTTTTTCTTCTACGACTTCTAGATACCGCGAGATACATCGATTTAAAAAATACCGGTAAATCGTGAACTTTGACGTCACGGCATACGCTCCCGTAGGCGACAACGTCATAATTCATGACTCCCGCTTCGTTTGTTTTTGCGCAAGCGTTTTTGCGCATTTTGACGTGAAATCTGACGTCACAACTCTTTGAACTTTTTCATTAGAACGGCCAATTAAAAATTGAATTTTCGACCTTTTAAAGTTACTTTTTCGGAGTTTTGACCTCAGATTTGGATTTTTCCCAACTTTTTACATAGGAATCGACCATTTATGAATAATATTAATTTTCCCAATTGCAACTCCTCCATTGCTCCCTCGACGTAGTGCTTACAAAGCAAACGCACTACCCTCCAAGCGAACTAGGCTGGCTGAATTAACACTCTAAGTACAAATAGTACAACGACAGTCATAATCAGTCTTATATAGCTTATACCACACGGTTGAAAACTATGTAAAATATTTAGGGTTAGTTTCACTAACCTCCTTTTAGCTCCTAACAGTCTGTTGCTTAACAGCCCTGTTAAGCCTATACAAATCAAATGGAGCTTCACAAATTGTTAGCTTAAAAGGTCTTCTAGGAGCTGAAAATTGGTGAAATCCACCTTTAGTCTGTATGGGGGCTGGGGTTACATTGGGCCCCCAGTTACAATCAAGTGGGTAGCTTAGCTGGTTTGTAGGGCGGTGGAGGTTTCTTCTTTGCCTGGCGGTTCTTCTCGAACACAGCCTGTAGTTGAATGATTTTAGGAGGGGGCGTACCCACTGACACAACCAGTCTGGTGAAATACTTCTCCGCTTTCGTTTCGAGATGGGTAAATTTGAGCGTGTTCAACCCTGAAACAAGCGGGGAAAGAGGTTTGTTTTAAGGGTAAATTAACTTTGTTAATTATTATTAATGGATATGTGTAAGGTTATGATGTGTGATAGGCACTCATTTACGCTGCTTGAATAGGGTTAAAAGAGTCCCTTAACTCTGACAGTTGGGCTACTATTATTGTGATGAAATTCTCAAACAGACACCACAGACCACATGTGTCTAATGTAGCAGTTGTTAAATTGCTACGAAATAAAAACGGCGGTGAAACACTCATCTTTTTTTTTTTTTAATGTCGAGTATAAAATTTCATACCTCGGTTAGGACTGAGCCCACACCATCCCGTTTACCAGGCCAGCCACTCACTATGAGGTAGACCTGACGATAAGTACACCTGATAGTGTGTCGCAGGGCCGTATCGAACCCGGGCCTCCTGCTTGCAAGCCTAGCGATACCCACTCGGCCACGGAGATTACTATAAGAGAAGAAAACTGTTCTCACCATCCAGTCGATATCTGCGTTTGGATGTCATGAGCAATTTCTTCTTCACCACCGTCGTGAGGGGCACTCGCTTGTGGTGCTTCATCATCTTGTAGCGACCCAGTTGGGGCAGGGGCCGGGTAATCTTGAGCCCCAACTGGAGGACCCGAAACCCCATGTCGTCGTCTTCACCTCCCCAGCCCCAGTAGAGGTTCGAATAGCCGTTGACTCGTAGGAAGTGTTCGGTTCTGATGATGAACACCCCGCCCACCAGATTGTTGTAGGGCAGTCTGAAAAAATAAGGATGTGATGGTGAGGAGGATATCCAAATGGTCTTTGATCTTAGGTGAGGACTTGAAGAGGATATTTTCAAAGAGCTTTGAAAGAGGGAACTGTAGCTACTGAGGTCTTAAATCGAAGAGAGAAGAAAGGCAGGATATGAGAAAGCAGTCCAAACAAACTAGCCTGACCCCAAACGAAATAAAAGGATCAGATACATTAAGTTCCAATCAATATTTCCAACGTACTCATGTCCTGAAAGAATGATCTTTAAAAAAAAAAAAAAAGTCTGCCAGTCTAGCTAGCTTGGTTAGTACATCTGCCTTGTAAGTGCTAGTTTACAGATTCAGTCTCCACCCCAAGAAGATGTTATCCTAAAAAGATAAGGTTTTTTCTTGGAACAGCTCACATTTTTCTATCCTGTCTTTCTTCTCTCTTTAATTGGTTAATTGATAAGACCTTAGCAGTTACAGCTTCCTCTATCAAACCTCTTGAAAAAAAAAAAAAAAAAAAAAAAAAAAAAGATACAGAGAGTTTAGAAAAGGCAAGTGTTGAAGATGTGTATTTTTACAGCAACTGAATTTTGGTGCTGATATGAAGTTGATGGGTTCCCTTGGTGTCCTTGATCTCTTTATTATGCCTCTGCTTCACTATTAAAGTATTCAATGATGAAATATCTCATTCCAGTTCTGCTACTGATCATGTTGACGATACCCGTATCAAAAAACTCAATGAGCACATGTTAGGATGTCATACAGTGAAATATAATGAAAATGGGAGAAAACTAGACCAACTTGATGAAGTGTAGAGTACAGAATACAAAATTAAAAGCATGGTGTGATAAATGAGGGAAAGAGTGATGTTGGATTTACAAACTGACATACATATTTGAGTGAAAACCCCTTGATTTTTTTTCTATTTTTAATGCAAACCCACTCTCATGACAATTCTAGAGCTAGGTGTAAACATTGTTTACAGTTGTACTGCAATTTCTCGAAAAACAAGACAACCATTTTGAATTTTTGTTGTGAAGTGCAATCAGCCATCAATCAGCTGATGATTATGACCAAGGATGTGAGAAGTGAGTGGATAATCTGATTGCTACCATAAAGTGAGGCCAAATAATTCAATGAACGAAGGGAGATCTAGGTTTACGTATGAGATTTTTCCTCTATTTCGTTGGTGTCTCGAATGATTTGACCAATTTGTTAAAATTTTCAGACATATTCAACCAACAATCATAGGAAAAATTCACAGTACGTAAATATTTTGGACACAGGGAGGTGTTTGGGGCCCCGTGAGAACACTTTTAAAAAAACGCTCTGGTTCACCATAACTTTCGAAAAATTTCGATTTTATTTTGAGTATTTTCCAGGCCGTCAATAGGGAAAAGTGAGCTACCGTTTCATGAGAGAGGCTTCACTTTTCTCTTGCGTATCACCCTTATCCACTCAATCTCCAACTCCGTGGGAAATGACGTCACTTGACCTTGCTGATTTCTTCCGTGATCTCTCTTCCTTAGCGGTAAAATTTGAATTTTGAAATCCGATTACTTTTGAACAGGCGGGAAATGTGTGTAGGTAAAACAGTCACCCATCGGGATACTAACCACGCGCAACTTTGCCTAATCTCAGTGATTCATTCAGCGCATTTCAAAGGTTTTTTTTTTTTTGTTTAATAGAGGGAACTCAGGGACTGTAACTGTTGAGGTCTTATCGTTCCGAAGGCGAAGAGAGAAGGAAGACGGGATAGGAGAAAGCCAGCCGTTCCGAGAACAAACCTTATCGTCCTTATCTGTTAAAGATGAAATCCGCCCCGGGCACATTTATTTCAACTATTTTTAAATAATGTCACATTAAACATGACTTGATAACACAGTACATACAGCAAAATATACAGTTCTCCCCCCTCCATATCAGGTAGACTAGATTAATTAGTTAGGATTATGTTCTACAAAAGACTGATGAAGACAAAATGCTCCACTCTTTGTTGTTTAAAGAAAAAATTAAAATTCCATGTATGTTGCCATAAAAATGCTGTGAATTCTACAAGAAAAATGGTGGAACATTTGGTCTTCAACACTTATATTAGATTTAAGTTAGCAGTCATTCAATTTGGCTGCAAGTCTTCTAACTAAGTCCATTTGACAAGGGCTCTATTTTCCAATGAAATGCATTCTTTTGAGCCATTTTGAATTTTGGAATTTTTCCAAGCCTTAACTACATCTCAACTGTATCCTGTTTATTTATTGACAGTTTCTTTTGGGTGTAGATAAAACTTTGAGCAATTCCATTTGATCTTTTAAATACCAAGCTGAGCACTTTTGGGTAAATATATTACATAGTTTTTAAAATTAATTGATTGTAATTGAAGCTCTTTTGTGACAAATTGACATCAATATTGCTACAAATTCTTTATTGGTTTCTTCATCTCAATTATTGTTTTACATTGTACTTTAGTTTTTATTTCACCTGTAGTAGGTACCTACCTCTTTTATGCTCCTATTTTTATTTTTTTTTTGGTCCTAGTTAAAAACATAAATAGTGGATTTCACCAACCACTTAATGAGAGATTTAACTAATGGGAGAATTTTTAATCATCCAAAAAAGATGTTTTAATAATCTAAAAAGGAATTTTTAATCATCCAAAAAAGAGTTTTCAGTGATCCAAAAAGGAGGAGTTTTTGAAAACTCCTGTTTGGATCATGAAAAACTCCTTTTTTTATCATTGAAAATTGTCCCATTAGTTAAATCTCTCATTAAGTCGTTGGTAAAATCCACCAAAAGTGTAATAGACAGTACAGGGTCAATCCCATTTATTGTGTAAAATAAATAAACGCTTGGCCCACAGTCTACACTTTGAAATTAAACTCAAGTTTAACCAAATGGATTTAAGTAATAGGATTGGTTGATTAAGTTGGCTTTAAACTTTGGATTAAAATTAGCCAATCTCATATCATACGTATATTCCACATGGTTTGACTTTAATCTCAAAGTATGGTCTCGGAATAAGGCTAATTGGATCATCACCTTTTTTTTTCTCCACAGGTTGACTTTGAAAATCCAGACCTGCAGAGGTTTCCCAGGTTTCGTTGAGTACAAAGGTTCAACCTTGGGTGGAAAAGCACGGTATACATCATACCATATTGGTTTTTCATTGACATTCATTGCACCAGCCCTTAAGAGACCTGTTACTCTGAAAAAAAAGGAAGAGAGAGAGAGAGAGAGAGAGAGAGAGAGAGAGAGAGAGAAAAAGGTTAATGTTATCTCATGAAGGGATCAAATCAGTTGTAAGAGTTTGGTTGTTTGGTTCTAATGGGAATGCCAGACTAGTTTGGAAGGTAATGGTAGGCCCAAGGCTTTATGTTCAATTCCTGCTTGGGCAAACTTTCTTTTGACTTTAATCTCAAAGTATGGTCTAGGAATAAGGCTAATTGGATCATCACCTTTTTTTTTCTCCACAGGTTGACTTTGAAAATCCAGACCTGCAGAGGTTTCCCAGGTTTCGTGAAGCCAAAGGTATGGAGGCTGTGGTTGGGCCTGGAGACATTCTGTATATTCCTCTCTATTGGTGGCACCACATCGAATCCAAACAGAAGGAAGACTATACTGTGTCTCTCAACTTCTGGTACAAGGTAAGACTAAACAGAAGGAAGACTATACTGTGTCTCTCAACTTCTGGTACAAGGTAAGACTAAACAGAAGGAAGATTATACTGTGTCTCTCAACTTCTGGTACAAGGTAAGACTAAACAGAAGGAAGACTATACTGTGTCTCTCAACTTCTGGTACAAGGTAAGACTAAACAGAAGGAAGACTATAACTGTGTCTCTTAACTTCTGGTACAAGGTAAGACTAAACAGAAGGAAGACTATACTGTGTCTCTCAACTTCTGGTACAAGGTAAGACTAAACAGAAGGAAGACTATAACTGTGTCTCTCAACTTCTGGTACAAGGTAAGACTAAACAGAAGGAAGACTATACTGTGTCTCTTAACTTCTGGTACAAGGTAAGACTAAACAGAAGGAAGACTATACTGTCTCTCAACTTCTGGTACAAGGTAAGGCAAGTTTTGAAGAGGTTTTGATGGACTTTTTGAATTGTAACAAAGGTTTGCCTATCCCAAAAAGAAAAGAAGAAGAAGAAAAAGAAAAGAAGAAGAAGAAAAAGAAGAAGAAGAAGAAGAAGAAGAAGAAGAAGAAGAAGAAGAAGAAGAAGAAGAAGAAGATGGAAAATAAATTACTATTTCAAACAGCCGTAAAAGCCAAGAGGATGATAAAGATAAACTGATAAAGTTAATTTAATAAATTTAATTAAATAAATGTGTGTTTTGTGTGCTCCTGTGCTCTTTTTACTTTTCAAAAAAATTCAAAAATTCCCCGCTTTTTGATAATAGTTAGCTTGTGCTGCGACCTATGGGGGAGAAGAAAAACAAAAGGCTCGGTTTTCATTTTAAATGGGATCAGCTGACTCAAAATGCATACGATTTCGGGTCCCGTTAGCATTGCGCGAGTTTCACTCCCAGAATGCATCGGGCGCCCGGCTTCATCAACATCGGCCATTGTTTAGAGGAGGAGAACTATCGATAGTCGGCGCCATCGATAGTTATCGATATTTTTCAAAAAAACTATCGATAACTATCGAGAAAAAGGACAGAATAGGAGAAAGTCAGCCGTTCCGTTTGAGATAGCAAATCTTATCTGTTTGGGATAAAGTTCGCCCTGGACGGGAATCGAACCCACAACCTAGCACATACAAGGCAGACGCATTAATTTACAAGATAACCTAGGATGGCTTCGTACTACGCGAGACAGGATAATAATTGTGAGAATCATATTTGTATTATTATATTTGTAATATATCTGCCTTCAAATGTTATCTGTTTGGGATAAAGTTCGCCCTGGACGGGAATCGAATCCACAACCTAGCACATACAAGGCAGACGCATTAATTTACAAGGTAACCTAGGATGGCTTCGTACTACGCGAGACAGGATAATAATTGTGAGAATCATATTTGTATTATTATATTTGTAATATATCTGCCTTTTTGGTTCTTCTTATCAAGTTGACCCACAGAACTTATATATAATGACTGCTGAAACCCTCCAAGAGATAATCATCTCGTACTACGCGAGACAGGATAATTGTGAGAATCATATTTCTCTTCATCTTTTTCCCCCCAAGAGGGATAGAGGGAAATATAACTACTAAGGTCTCATTGTCCCGAAATCGAAGAGAGAAGGAAGACAGGGTAGAAGAAAGCCAGCCGTTCCGAGAACGATCATTTTTCGTTCAGGATAAAATCCGCTCCAGGCGGGAATCTAACCCTCGACCTAGCGTTTACAACCCATTAATTTGACAATGTTCTCCTTTTTTCGTTTGACTTTCACAGACAAAGCCGCCAGCCTAGTTAGCTTAGTTGGTAGTGCGTCTGCCTTGTAAGCGCTAGGCCGCGGGTTCGATTCCCGCCCGGGAAGATAACAAAATAAATGCGTATGGCGTTTACAACCAAAATAAAATCTAAATTGCAGGTTTTCTCATTTCCTCAAATTTCTATCTTGGAAAGTTTAAAACAAAATTTATAAAACAACTGCCGAAATTTTGGCCAGCAACTGAGAGCTCTATCTAACTGATAAGTTCTCAAATAAGAACAGAACGTAATAGGCTTTATGAAGTGAGTTGGCTACTGGCTAGGCTTGAAATTTCCCCCTTTAAATACCCACATAGCCTGCCTCCGGGCCCATGGGATCTTTCATTCTGTTTGTCTTATAGTTCTTTGAGTTGTGCCATTAAATCATGGACAAGTTTGTGCTCCCAAGAAAGCCCAGCTAGGTAGGTGAGTAGATCTTTGGGGAGGAAATCTTCTTCTGTGATAGGTAGGTCTTACCTCATCTTGGCCTACCTCTAATCTTGTTGATCTTCAATCCCAAATCCCAAATAAAATTTAAATCAAATCACTCTTACCTGTCAAATACTCAGGTTGAATTTCAATATCACGATAAGCACAACAACATTTGTATTTGCCTATATCCAGCCCTAGAGCTTTTGTCTGGCAAAGTACGAATTTCCATCGAAATGACTTGATAGGTAAAATTAGGTGCCGATTTAAATAGTTATGTTGATCCTGGAAACTCTGGTCTATTTATGCAATCTGAAATGTTTAGAAAACACCAAAAAATGGGTTTGTTTACAAAGTTGGTGTCATACGAAATGTAAATTTTGCGATAGGTACTAGGTAGTGTGAAATGATTTGGCTCGACATGGGACATGGGCTAGACTCTAGTCTAGACTGAAAACTATGGAATGTGATTTTTTAACTTTTCAAGAGAAAATCATTATTGAATTAAAATGATTTAATTACGTAAACCTAGGGTAATTAATTTAATTATTACCTACTTTATTACAGTGGATCAATTTGCGATTGCCTCCAAGCCGTGTATCATAGTTGTGATAAAAAATGTAAACAAAAAGGAAAATCGATCAACATGCTCGAATTTTTTTTTACTTTTTACAAAACCTGAAAAGAAATTTCCCAGGCAAAGAAAATTACAATGTGATTCATACGTCCGTTTTAGCTGTGATTCATTAGAAAATGTAAAATATCAGTGTAGAAAACCCGGTCTCAGGGTTCATTAGACAGGTAACGCTCATGTTTCATGATCAAAGTCAAAAGTACTACTGTAGAGTGTAGATCAAGAGTTTGGTGGGATTTAAAAGATCAGC
>NW_007377757.1:248524-261427 GCF_000475195.1 Diaphorina citri
AAAAAAAAAAAATAGAAAAAAGTACTTCGATAATAGTTGAGGTCCCTGTGATGTTTGGCATGAGCAAATGTTTTCCAGGGTTTATACACTACCTGGGAAAGTCATGGAATCTAAAAATTGGCCAAAAGTCATGGAAAATTGTGAAGATTTAAATTAAAGCTGGAAAAAGTCATGGAATTTGCCACCCGGTCAAAAATTAAAAACGTTCAAATTAAATACAGTCAAACCTGTCCAAGGGACAGACAATTTTTTCCCACTTATCCAGGTTTCCCTAGGTTCAACTGTATCAAGTTTTTCTGAAAAACGGCCTGTGGCACATTTCCCCTTATATTTTGATGTTATAATATTGAAAATAATAATAATAAATGGTGTGGTAGACCTAGGGGTTTGAGTAAAAGGGCCAAAGTGGCCAGGCTATGTTACCTTTGGCCTGATAAGTATCTGTAGCAGTATTAAAAAAGCATAGACCATGCTGCAAATACCTATACAGCCCATTAACTCTACATTCTCATTTTTCTCCCTCTAGAAACCTGTGTTAATCACCGGCTCAAATATGAGGACTTTTACTTACCTTGTGAATATGGTTCCTATTTTCTCTAATCTACTGGAGGCCATATCGTATTTCTGCCTTTAAAATTGAGGCAGAAACAATCTACCTATTTGCTTATCTTATGGCAAGGAATCTATAAAGCCAAAGATCGAGGAGAGATTTTTGTGATTTTACTGATTTGTGAAGACTGTCCATTGTTCAACCAATAAACTGTTCCTTTAACATTATTTTCAACGACACGAATGTTTGTTTTACCTTACAAGAATTTGTTTTGTTCTACATATTATTCAACTGCAACTTTTTTCCACTTGTAGGATTTTCCTTTGATCGTAGTTGAAAACTTCTTGGTTGATGAGATAAACTAAGCAACACATCTTGGTAAGTAATCAATCAAGAGTAAAACTAGGAAGAATCAAAGCTTGATCAGTACTGTACCTACAAAAGAAATTGTTCCATTTTATAATTGATGAAAGCAGAAACAAAATAATTATGCCCAGGAGTCTTGTTTTTCACTGAATGATGTAACTATTATCTAATGTTCAGTGGCTTTGCAAACTAACTAAAACAAACTAATGTACAAAATAACTTGTCTTAAAAAGTGAAAAATGATTGGTAAGTATTAAATTTCAGTATTTAATTTCAACTCAGATCTTAGTGTCACTTGAGGAAAGACAGTCCAGAGGATAGTTCTGAAAGAAACCAAGAATTTTGTAAATTTTCTTATCTCTGATTTATCAGGTGGCAAATATGAACCATCAGATACAAGATCAGTTGCAAACTTTGGTAATTATGCAGAAGTCACGTCCGTGGAAAAGAAAAGCTCCTTTTTGTATTTAACCTAACCCTATGATAACACTAATCACTGCTCTAATTGTGAAAACTCTTTCTTGTGTTTAACCTAACCCTATGATAACACTGGTCACTGCTTGTTTGTGCCAGGTCCTTTGGTAGCAATATTCCACGAACATGACTTCTGCACAAGTACACAAACTTCAAAACAGCTTCATGGAACATTGAGCACAACCACAACTCTGTCAGTTGAATAAATCAAACAGAATTAACAGAAATCGTATACATTCATAATGGTGCTCCTCCCCCTCAGCAACACAGTTACCAACCCAACAGCTTTACCTCGGTGGTAAGACACTGATTTCTATAGATTAATAAGAATAATAAGGTTCTGAGGGAAAAATAAAAGTAGTAAACCGGCGTGAACGACCTGGTATTCCGGCGTTAAAGCGCCCCTAAGGGGAAAAGAGTATTATTATGTTAAGGCAGATAAGGCAGACTCTTCTCGATCCTTTGTGTCCATTTTAGTTTAGGACTATTGCACTGCAAGGGGGAAAGAGTAATAAATGAAGGCCGCCTAGTTATCTTGAATGGTTGCGCGCCTGTCTAGTAAGTCGTAAGTGCTAGGTCGCGGGTTCAATTCCTGTCCGGGACGAACTTTGTCCTAAACAGATTCAGGTTCAATCTCGGAATGGATGGCTTTCTCCTATCCTGTCCTCCTTCTCTCTCGGTAAGACACTGGTTTCTATAGATTAATAAGGGTCTGAGGGAAAAATAAAAGTAGTAAACCGGCGTGAACGACCTGGTATTCCAGCGTTAAAGCGCCCCTAAGGGGAAAAGAGTATTATTATGTTAAGGCAGACTGTTCTCGATCCTTTGTGTCCATTTTAGTTTAGGACTATTGCACTGCAAGGGGGGAAGAGTAATAAATGAAGGCCGCCTTGTTATTTTGAATGGTTGCGCGCCTGTCTTGTAAGTCGTAAGTGCTAGGTCGCGGGTTCATTTCCTGTCCGGGACGAACTTTGTCCTAAACAGATTCAGGTTCAATCTCGGAATGGATGGCTTTCTCCTATCCTGTCCTCCTTCTCTCTTAGACTAGTCCAAATTTCCTTAGGCTATATCAATAGCGATGGTTGAGTGCAAAAGGCATCCACTCAGAAAATATATATTGTTCAGCCAAAACCTGTTGACCTCAAAGCAATCACTCCAAAGCTAACTGAGAGGCCAACAACAAATGCCGACCCTGTCTGTACATGAGAAAAGGGGAAGAAAAAGATTAGCAAGTAAGAATTCAGGTCACACAGAGTAGTCTTCCAACAATGATCCTTTACTGACAGTTGTCTTGTTCAAAAGATTATTTTGCTCTAATGAAAGTGTGGAAACAGACCATAAGAAACTCTTATATCAGTCAGTTTTATTGCCCTTGATTATTTATCAACTTGAAACTGACAAATGAATTCAGACCTACCTAATGATTTAGTCTTTTTTTTCTAATCTAAGTTATAACTTTGCTTCCCTATGCATCACTTTTTTTTTACATTGGCACTGGCTCTGGCCATAAGTCCTTTTTCTTTTATAGTTTTTTGTCCACGTTGTAGGTTAAATACTTAGTGACTTTACTTACTTAATACATTGAAGAGCAAGTGGCTGATGCCAGTGTCCGCTCTATACCTCGACCTTTTTCTAGATTTGTTCATCAATTTGTTGACTTGCCACCAATTTTTAATTCATTGTCTATTCCTTCACAGCACTTGCGTCCTGATGGGCCCTGTCAATCAAGTGAAGAAAATGTTCAAGCCCACCAGAATTGTCGCCACGATTCTCATGTTAACCATGCTCTTCCTGACTCTCTTTGCTGCTCTCTATGTGAGTAGATAACTGAAAGTCCTGGGTTCGATTCCCAAAATTGACAATACTTTGAGATGAAATAATGACTTATACTCTTCACTCATGTAGGTCAGTAGGGTTGGTTTTTAATTTTTTCTAACAGTTAAACTAGATTTAAAATTTAAGTGTGGTTTCTGTCATTAGAGGAGATGGAGAAATGATCTTCACACTACTTGCGTTCTTTTTTGGGACATGTTTCGCCCACTGGGCATCATCAGTGTACAAATAGGAAATATATAGGTATTTTTGGATTTATAGGTATTAGATGTTTTTGTCTCATGTGGGGAGGGACAGAAAATAAGTGGGTGGCTAACCTAGCTCGGCTAACACAGTGTAATGGTCCTAAACAAAAGTGGACGTGGCACACAAGGGATCAAGAAGAGACTGACTTAACATACCAATAACCTAGCTTTTCATTAAATGGAGGGTACATTTATTTTATTTTTTGTCAAACCATGTTGTTTAAAATGCTCAAACCTCTTTTCTTTTTCTTCTGATTTCAGCTCCAAAAACCCAAGCTGGCGACACTGTTTATGTTCCTTCAGTTTCTAGCCATGACCTGGTACTCCCTATCATATATTCCTTACGCCAGAGATGCTGTCAAGAAAGCTGTCAGTGCTGTTATGGATGTCTAATTTGAAATAGAGTTCCCAAGTACTTTACTTCCTTGCTATGGATGTCCTTAGGCTATATCAATTGTGATGGTTGAGTGCAAAAGGTATCCACTCAGAAAATATTGTTCAGCCAAAACCTGTTGGCCTCAAAGCAATCACTCCAAAGCTAACTGAGAGGCCAACAACAAATGCCGACCCTGTCTGTACATGAGAAAAGGGGAAGAAAAAGATTAGCAAGTAAGAATTCAGGTCACACAGAGTAGTCTTCCACCAATGACCCTTTACTGACAGTTGTCTTGTTCAGAAGATTATTTTGCTCTAATGAAAGTGTGGAAAAAGACCATAAGGAACTCTTATATCAGTCAGTTTTATTGCCCTTGATTATTTATCAACTTGAAACTGACAAATGAATTCAGACCTCCCTAATGATTTAGTCTTTTTTTTTCTAATCTAATCTATAACTTTGCTTCCCTATGCATCACTTTTTTTACATTGGCACTGGCTCTGGCCATAAGTTCTTTTTCTTTTATAGTTTTTTGTCCACGTTGTAGGTTAAATACTTAAAGTGACTTTACTTACTTAATAGATTGAAGAGCAAGTGGCTGATGCCAGTGTCCGCTCTAACCCTCGATCTTTTTCTAGATTTGTTCATCAATTTGTTGACTTGCCACCAATTTTTAATTCATTGTCTATTCCTTCACAGCACTTGTGTCCTGATGGGCCCTGTCAATCAAGTGAAGAAAATGTTCAAGCCCACCAGAATTGTTGCCACGATTCTCATGTTAACCATGCTCTTCCTGACTCTCTTTGCTGCTCTCTATGTGAGTAGATAACTGAAAGTCTTGGGTTCGATTCCCAAAATTGACAATACTTTGAGATGAAATAATGACTTATACTCTTCACTCATGTCGTGAGTAGATAACTGAAAGTCTTGGGTTCGATTCCCAAAATTGACAATACTTTGAGATGAAATAATGACTTATACTCTTCACTCATGTAGGTCAGTAGGGTTGGTTTTTATTTGAAGACAGACATGTTTCGCCCACTGGGCATCATCAGTGTACAAATAGGAAACATATAGGTATTTTTGGATTTATAGGTATTAGATGTTTTTGTCTCATGTGGGAAGGGACAGAAAATAAGTGGTTGGCTAACCTAGCTCGGCCAACACAGTGTAATGGTCCTAAATAAAAGTGGACGTGGCACACAAGGGATCAAGAAGAGACTGCCTTAACATACCAATAACCTAGCTTTTCATTAAATGGAGGGTACATTTATTTTATTTTTTTTGTCAAACCATGTTGTTTCAAATGCTCAAACCTCTTTTCTTTTTCTTCTGATTTCAGCTCCAAAAACCCAAGCTGGCAACACTGTTTATGTTCCTTCAGTTTCTAGCCATGACCTGGTACTCCCTATCATATATTCCTTACGCCAGAGATGCTGTTAAGAAAGCTGTCAGTGCTGTTATGGATGTCTAATTTGAAATAGAGTTCCCAAGTACTTTACTTCCTTGCTATGGATGTCCTATGGGAAGAGAGTTCCAAACACTTGTACTTTACTCACATTGATGCCAGCCTAGTTAGCTTGGTTGGTGGCGCGTCTGCCTTGTAAGTGCTAGGCCGCGGGTTCGATTCTCGCCCCGAGTGGATTTTATCCTGAACGGATGAGGTTCGTTCTGGGAACGGCTGGCTTTCTCCTATCCTGTCTTCGACTTTACTCACTTTGTTGCCAGCCTAGTTAGCTTGGTTGGTGGCGCGTCTGCCTTGTAAGCGCTAGGCGGCGGGTTCGATTCTCGCCCCGAGTGGATTTTATCCTGAACGGATGAGGTTCGTTCTGGGAACGGCTGGCTTTCTCCTATCCTGTCTTCCCTCTTTCTTCCATTTCGGGACGATAAGACCTTAGCAGTTAGGTACAGTTCTCTCTGTCAAACCTAAAAAAAATGTTTTAGAACCCTGAAAATTTTTCGTCAGTTTGATCAATCCTTTTGGGAGTTACGGTGAAACAATCGTACCTACAACCTAAAGGAAATCTTGTCGAGTTAAAAAGTTAAAACTTAAAACTCTCTTCGTCCATTCAATAAATACTTCTTACTGATAACGAATCCTATATTGCAACATTTTTACTCAGAACTCTTATTATTCTCGTTTTAATCTCCTTATTGTATAGATTTTATCAATGTTACTTCTATCTAGTGTAAGTCCTCAAAGCGCGGGGCCCATGGCAGTCTGCCATTCTGCCTTATGGGTAATCCAACCCTGAGCATACTAAACAATTTAGACATTCTTTCTTCTATTTTCAGAAACTCATCCACTGGTTATCTGGTCTGTCCACCTTATTTTGTTCAAATAAAAATACAACATGGATAAACTTAAGAGAGCTTTATCCGGCAATGATCGAGACCAAGATGATGACAGTTCAACGGGAATTATCCACAGTATTGAGTCGGCCACCAACATGAGCTGGGGTACCAAAATACGAGTGTTTGCATTTCTGTTCATATTGGGTTTTGTTATATCTCTGCTTGGAACAATTGCTGGACTGATGCACAAAACACTTGAATATGTTGTCCTCTATAGTGTGGGAAATATTGTGTCTATTAGCAGGTAAGAATCTGGCTGAGGGACTATAAACAGAGAGTAGACTAGTCCAAATTTTCTTATGCTATATCAATAGCAATGGTTGAGTGGAAAAGGCATCCACTTAGAAAATATTGTTCAGCCAAAACCTGTTGGCCTCAAATCAATCACTCCAAAGCTAACTGAGAGGCCAACAACAAATGCCGACCCCGTCTGTACATGAGAAAAGGGGAAGAAAAAGATTAGCAAGTAAGAATTCAGGTCACACAGAGTAGTCTTTCAACAATGATCCTTTACTGACAGTTGTCTTGTTCAAAAGATTATTTTGCTCTAATGAAAGTGTGGAAAAAGACCATAAGGAACTCTTATATCAGTCAGATTTATTGCCCTTGATTATTTATCAACTTGAAACTGACAAATGAATTCAGACCTACCTAATGATTTAGTCTTTTTTTTCTAATCTAAGTTATAACTTTGCTTCCCTATGCATCACTTTTTTTACATTGGCACTGGCTCTTGCCATAAGTCCTTTTTCTTTTATAGTTTTTTGTCCACGTTGTAGGTTAAATACTTAAAGTGACTTTACTTACTTAATAGATTGAAGAGCAAGTGGCTGTCCCCCGGGCGTTAGTCGAAAACTAACAAAAGAAAAAAAAATCAAATAGATAATAATAAACAGTTTTATTTATATTTAGATACAATAATACTATTAAATACAACGGTAGGGGTAATAAATCAAATAACAAAATACGCCCCGGGCGTTAATCGAAAACTAACAAAAGAAAAAAAAAATCAAATACCTAGATAATAATAAACAGTTTTATTTATATTTAGATACAATAATACTATTAAATACAACGGTAGGGGTAATAAATCAAATAACAAAATATGGTAGGATATTGTATTTGGCACAAACTTTAAAATTTTGGCAAAACCCTTGTTAGTAGGTACCTAAGTAATAGACATAAAAGGTACCAAAATTTGGCAACAAAAAGTAAATTCGGGAGAAAATAAAGAACGTAATATAAGCAAAAAAGCATCACCTGTCTCGTAGACATAAAAGGTACCAAAATTTGGCAACAAAAAGTAAATTCGGGAGAAAATAAAGAACGTAATATAAGCAAAAAAGCATCACCTGTATTGTAGATAAAAATTAATAGTTAGTTAAGTGAGGTATTATTTAGGTAGTTAGTTAAGTAGGTAGGTACTTATAAAATAAGTAGGTATGCCTACTAACAGGACTGTATTTAGGGAGGGTCTAGGGGGCCGTCCTCGAACCTTCATTTTTCTTTTTTACTGTAGGCGAGACTCCGAAAATTCCGAGTATCTATTGAGGTTAATGAGACTTTGCACAAGAAGTGTTACCTTTACAACCATAGTATACATTCTAGCGTCCCCTATTGGGATTCTATTAGGTTAGGGATGGGTTTCACCAACCTTCCTATTAGCCCCTAACAGCCTGTTAGCTTAACAGCCCCGGTTAAGCCTATACAAATCAATTGAAATTGAATCTTAACAGGCTGTTAGCTTAACAGACCTGTTAAGCCTATACAAATCAATTGAAATTGAATCTTAACAGGCTGTTAGCTTAACAGGCCTGTTAAGCCTATACAAATCAATTGAAATTGCATTCTAGCGTCCCCTATTGGGATTCTATTAGGTTTAGGGATGGGTTTCACCAACCTTCTTATTAGCCCCTAACAGCCTGTTAGCTTAACAGCCCCGGTTAAGCCTATACAAATCAATTGAAACTTAATAGGCTGTTAGGTTAACAGGCCTTCTGGAGGCTGAAAAAATATTGGTGCAACCGACCGTAGGTAGGTATTTACGTAATTTACATTAACACAGCACCTTGGTACGGTTATTAGAATAATCAGCACTTTGTTCTGTGTTGTGCTGTTGCTTCACTTGATTTTTTCTTTTTTTTTTTCGTAGAGGGAACTGTAACAACGGACGTCTTACCGTCCCGAAATCGAAGAGACAGGAAGGAGAGTACCAGGATATGAGAAAACCAGCGATTCCAAGAAGAATGTCATCTGTTTAAAGTTCGTCCGGGTGGGAATTGAACCCTCAACCTAGCGCTTACAAAGCAAACGCACTAGGTACCCTCCAAACGAACTAGGCTGGCTGAATTAACACTGTATGTACAAATAGTACAACGCCAGTCATAATCAGTCTTATACCTATCACACGGTTGAAAACCATGTAAAATATTTAGGGTTAGTTTCACTAACCTTCTTTTAGCTCCTAACAGTCTGTTCCTTAACAGCCCTGAAGCCTAATACAAATCAAATGGAGCTTCACAAATTGTTAGCTTAAAAGGTCTTCTAGGAGGTGAAAATTGGTGAAATCCACCGTTAGTCTGTATGGGGGGCTGGGGTTACATTGGGCCCCCATTTACAATCAAGTGGGTAGCTTAGCTGGTTTGTAGGGCGGTGGAGGTTTCTTCTTTGCCTGGCGGTTCTTCTCAAACACAGCCTGTAGTTGAATGATTTTAGGAGGGGGCGTACCGTTAGTCTGTATGGGGGGCTGGGATTACATTGGGCCCCCATTTACAATCAAGTGGGTAGCTTAGCTGGTTTGTAGGGCGGTGGAGGTTTCCTCTTTGCCTGGCGGTTCTTCTCAAACACAGCCTGTAGTTGAATGATTTTAGGAGGGGGCGTACCCACTGACACAACCAGTCTGGTGAAATACTTCTCCGCTTTCGTTTCGAGATGGGTAAATTTGAGCGTGTTCAACCCTGAAACAAGCGGGGAAAGAGGTTTGTTTTAAGGGTAAATTATCTTTGTTGTTAATTATTATTAGATATGTGTAAGGTAATGATGTGTGGTAGGCCCTTATTTACGCTGCTTGAATAGGGTTAAAAGAGTCCCTTAACTCTGACAGTTGGGCTACTATTATTATGATGAAATTCTCAAACAGACACAGACCACATGTATTGTGTCTAATGTAGCAGTTGTTTCATTGCTACGAAATAAAAACGGCGGTGTGACACACTCATCTTTTTTTTTATGTCGAGTCTAAAATTCCATACCTCGGTGAGTGCAGCCACTGCACCCCAAACTCCAAGCACAGAGTCGAAAAAAACCTCGGCTCCCCCGGGAATCGAACCCGGGCCTCCTGCTTGCAAGAGGGCCGTATCGAACCCGGGCCTCCTGCTTGCAAGCCTAGCGATACCCACTCGGCCACGGAGATTACTATAAGAGAAGAAAACTGTTCTCACCATCCAGTCGATATCTGCGTTTGGATGTCATGAGCAATTTCTTCTTCACCACCGTCGTGTTCCATAGGTATTTCAATAATATTTTTTTTATATAGGTATATACTGGTAATGCTGCCACTGGTCGCTGCTCGATAAAAGTAGCTATACTCAATTGTCCTCACGAGGCTGAGTGCACCCCAAACTCCAAGCACAGAGTCGAAAAAAACCTCGGCTCCCCCGTGAATAGAACCCGGGCCTCCTGCTTGCAAGCCTAGCGATACCCACTCGGCCACGGAGGTTACTATAAGAGAAGAAAACTGTTCTCACCATCCAGTCGATATCTGCGTTTGGATGTCATGAGCAATTTCTTCTTCACCACCGTCGTGAGGGGCACTCGCTTGTGGTGCTTCATCATCTTGTAGCGACCCAGTTGGGGCAGGGGCCGGGTAATCTTGAGCCCCAACTGGAGGACCCGAAACCCCATGTCGTCGTCTTCACCTCCCCAGCCCCAGTAGAGGTTCGAATAGCCGTTGACTCGTAGGAAGTGTTCGGTTCTGATGATGAACACCCCGCCCACCAGATTGTTGTAGGGCAGTCTGAAAAAATAAGGATGTGATGGTGAGGAGGATATCCAAATGGTCTTTGATCCTAGGTGAGGACTTGAAGATGATATTTTCAAAGAGCTTTGAAAGAGGGAACTGTAGCTACTGAGGTCTTAACATCCCGAAATCGAAGAGAGAAGAAAGGCAGGATATGAGAAAGCAGTCCAAACAAATTAGCCTGACCCCAAACGAAATAAAAGGATCAGATACATTAAGTTCCAATCAATATTTCCAACGTACTCATGTCCTGAAAGAATGATCTAATGGCCAAGTTCCGGACATTTGAAAACAACTTACTTATATCCTAGGGAATCAACCGCCACACTTAAATGTCTCGGCATCGGAGGACACGAGAGCATATTTCGTCTGATATGATGCAATGAAAGAAAAAAAAGTTCTGGCTGTATAAATATTTGAAGTGAATAGGTAACTATATTAGGAAGATGACTCGTGTATGAAGATTTTGAGAAAATATTTTTTTTTTTTTTTTAGAGCAATAAAGTTCCAGATAAGCTTGCCCTGTAGGTACTTGATAAGAGAAAGTAACACTCAAGTCACAGCATGCTAAACTTTTTGAATGAGATCATTGTGTAAAATACTTATGTTGAAGCTTTTCCTTCTTTGAAGCAAATTAATCATTGTAAATCCCCATACAAAATTCATTGTTCTTCTTGGCAAGTAAACTAACAACGAACAACCTTGTAAATAGGCTAACAACAAACATGAAGGCTAGATGCCTTGTCACCCTCTTGAACAAGTTTCCCTGTCTCTCCAGAGAGTTCTTCTTTGACTATTACCTGTAGGTGCACCTGACACTCCAGTAGGTGGGTCTTCTTGAAGTCTTTTGAAATCTCTCATTAATCTTCTATTTTGAGATTCCATAGGTGTTTTTAGCCAGAGTGTTATCAGTAGAAATAGGATGGCTGAGTCTTCTCAGACAGACAGTGATGGCAAAAGCTCAACAGATGGCTTTAGAAAGTACAACATCCCTCTAGAGCAGGTGCCAAGGTTGTCGTTTGACGACCCAAGAGTTGACGAGTATATTGGAGACATGGTGAGCATTATAATCTATTTTTACTTACCTATATGTTTTGTGTTCCCCCTTACCTCTGACAGTTTCATGTTGTAATATTGAAAATAATAATAATAATAAATGGTGTGGTAGACCTAGGCTAGGGGTTTGAGTGAAAGGGCCAAAGTGGCCAGGCCATGTTACCTTTGGCCTGATAAGTATCCGTAGCAGTATTAAAAAAGCAGACCATGCTGCAAATACCTATACAGCCCATTAACTCTACATTCTCATTTTTCTCCCTCTAGAAACCTGTGTTAATCACCGGCTCAAATCTCATACAAAGCGCAATGAAATGGGACCTGGAATACATATCAGAACACATGCCCAACAGTAATCTAACCGTCATTATCTCCAAAGATCATAATTTTAAGTACGTTAATGAAAAGAAGTTACCTCAGTGGCCCTCGTCCACATTAGAACCAATTACTACCCGATGGAGTTCAATGACTGCACAAGAGTTTTCAACGAGGATAAAGTCTTGGAAGGAAGGTGATGAAAGGTGAGGATAAAAAAAGTCTGCCAGTCTAGCTAGCTTGGTTAGTACATCTGCCTTGTAAGTGCTACTTTACAGATTCAGTTTCCACCCCAAGAAGATGTTATCCTAAAAAGATAAGGTTTTTTCTTGGAACAGCTCACTTTTTTCTATCCTGTCTTTCTTCTCTCTTTAATTGGTTTATTGATAAAACCTTAGCAGTTACAGCTTCCTCTATCAAACATCTTAAAAAGAAAAAAAAAAAAAAAATGCATTTCTTACTGTCTTTAAATTAAAGAGAGAAGTACAGGATAGGAGAAATCCTTTTACTGGCTGAAACAGTAGGTATTTCAAGAAACAGTGGGTCCTTGCCCAGTAGACTCAGGAATGTAGCTGCCTCCATTGGAGAACTTAGTTGTGGAGGCTTGTTGGCGCAGTTGAATACATGGAATACAAGGAAGACTTGTGATAAAAGGAGGTACCTCTACAACAACAACAACAACAACAAACAGTAGGTAGGTATTTTTTTTTTTCTTTTTTATGTCATGTGTTTGTGTATTTCAAAGTCATGCTTATCAATGTTTTGGCTGATTGTAGGTTGTATTTGCAGCAAGTTCTTGACAGCTCAGTGGGACCTCAACTAGTGCAAGACTTTCTACAGCTGCCTCCATTGGAGAACTTAGTTGTGGAGGCTTGTTGGGGCAGTTGAATACATGGAATACAAGGAATTTAGGACTTGTGATAAAAGGAGGTGCCTCTACAACAACAACAACAAACAGTAGGTAGGTATTTTTATTTATTTTTTTTTTTTTCAAGTTTGTTCATGTCATGTGTTTGTGTATTTCAAAGTCAAAAACATGTAAATGGTTATCAATGTTTTGGCTGATTGTAGGTTGTATTTGCAGCAAGTTCTTGACAGCTCAGTGGGACCTCAACTAGTGCAAGACTTTCTACATTTCAACTGGGACTGGGCCAAGAACAAACAGAAAATACATGGATGGGGCCCATTGACATCTAACCTGCTGCTCATATCAATGGAAGGTGAGAGGAACACATTTTATACTGATTTGTTTAGACTACTTTAGACACTTTTTATAGTAAAAAGGAAAAAAAAAAAAAAAAAAAATGGAAGTCTATGA
>NW_007377757.1:261433-284177 GCF_000475195.1 Diaphorina citri
TGAACTAGACCTATGAACTCTCCAGATATTTAAAAACTGGACTCTCCAGATTCAAATAGAACTTGTACAGTGTACACTCAAATAATGCGCTTATGATCTTACTGAACTAGACCTATGAACTCTCCAGATATTTAAAAACTGGACTCTCCAGATTCAAATAGAACTTGTACAGTGTACACTCAAATAATGCAGTTTATTTACTGAACAATGGCCCTTCTTTAAAAAATCTCCCCATAGAGGTATTTAGCTATTAGTTCAAGCTTAGTGCAGTATTATTCTCAATCAGTGCTCATGCTCATGAATGAGTTAAAGGCATTCACTTGATCTTTAACTGACTAGATTAAGATCCAAGATCAGTAGATCAGTCTTCACTCAATATTTTCTTCACATCCACCTTGGTTTCAACTGCTCTCTTGAATTCATTGGCAAAGGCATTCACTTGATCTTTAACTGACTAAATTAAGATCCAAGATCAGTAGATCAGTCTTCACTCAATATTTTCTTCACATCCACCTTGGTTTCAACTGCTCTCTTGAATTCATTGGCTAGACTAGGTTTGGTCTTGTAGTATCCAAATTTGGGTTTGTTAAAGTCTTCAGGAATGTCATCAGCTTTGACCTGTCGGATTTCACTGTTGTATGTCTCAATGGCCTTGGCAAGGGCTTCATCTTCACTGAGACTAGGATCTTCCTTCTGATGTTGGAGAGTTTGTAGGATTATTTTCTGAGATACTGTTGGTCGGTTCTTCTCAAGTAGGTTGTAGCCAGGCATCTTTTTGCCAAGTGCCTTGTGTAATTTTCTGCAAATATATGTAAGTGAAAAAAACTTAAGCATTCAACTCTTGAGGGAGAAAACAAATGGGTACCTAGGTAATTATTATTATTTTATTTTTATCATAGGTACTTACTTATCTTCTTCTGGGCTTAGAAACTAATAAACATTACCTAACATCAATAAAATACACATTTATTCTTTTTCCTGATTAGATTTTTAAAACCTAATAACTAATAACTTACGCTCTAATGGAATCTTCAGGATAGATGATTTCTTTGATAGGAACATCTGCAATAGGTCTCGAGTACAAAGGTTCAACCTTAGGTGGAAAAGCACGGTATACATCATACCATATTGGTTTTTCATTGACATTCATTGCACCAGCCCTTAGGAGACCTGTTACTCTGGAAAAAAAAAGGAAGAGAGAGAGAGAGAGAGAGAGAGAGAAAGGTTAGTATTATCTCATGAAGGGATCAAATCAGTTGTAAGAATGCCAGACTAGTTTGGAAGGTAATGGTAGGCCCAAGGCTTTATGTTCAATTCCTGCTTGGGCAAACTTTCTTCTTCATGTTGAGTATCCATTACAAAGGTAAGCAAGTATCAAGGGAATCCTGATTCAGCTTTGAAGAGTTCTGCAGATGACGTTGAACTTTATCCTAATCCAATGGCTGGCTTTCTCCTATCCTATTTCCCTTCCCTTTGCATTCAGGATGATAAGACCTCTGATATTACAGATCCCTCTATCCATATGTATTCCACCTTTCTAAGCTCAAGAAATGACAAGTATTTTAGGAGGTGGGCGAGTACTTATCTGTAGAAATGCAATCCTTGAGAGAGTGAATAGAAGACAGGTAATGAGGACTTTTACGTTGAACATTATCCTAATCCAATGGCTGGCTTTCTCCTATCCTATTCTCCTTCCCTTTGCATTCAGGATGATAAGACCTCTGATATTACAGATCCCTCTATCCATATGTATTCCACCTTTCCAAGCTCAAGAAATGGCAAGTATTTTAGGAGGTGGGCGAGTACTTATCTGTAGAAATGCAATCCTTGAGAGAGTGAATAGAAGACAGGTAATGAGGACTTTTACTTACCTTGTGAATATGGTTCCTATTTTCTCTAATCTACTGGAGGCCATATCGTATTTCTGCCTTTAAAACTGAGTTTTGGAAAATAATTTACTGTTTCAAACAGCCGTAAAAGCCAAGAGGATGATAAAGATAAACTGATAAAGTTAATTTAATTAATAAATAAATTAATGTGTGTTTTGTCTTTTGTGTGCTCCTGTGCTCTTTTTACTTTTCAAAAAATTCCCGCTTATTGATAATAGTTAACTTGTGCTGCGACCTATGGGGGAGAAGAAAAACAAAAGGCTCGGTTTTCATTTTACATGGGATCAGCTGACTCAAAACGCATACGATTTCGGGTCCCGTTAGCATTGCGCGAGTTTCACTCCCAGAATGCATCGGGCGCCCGGCTTCATCAACATCGGCCATTGTTCGCATACGATTTCGGGTCCCGTTAGCATTGCGCGAGTTTCACTTCCAGGATGCATCGGGCGCCCGGCTTCATCGGCCATTGTTTTTTTCGTCCATTTCCAATATTTCCATTTCTGTTTGAGGCGTAGTCCTGGTAGGTGTCGTCGATTTTCAAACACTTCTAATTTTATTTTATATCCATTTGTGTAATTAATCGATCAAAATGACTGCTGAATCACAAGACATTGTTTTTTTCGTCCATTTTACCATTTTTGTTCGAGGCGTAGTCCTGGAAGGTGTCGTCGATTTTCAAACACTTCTAATTTTATTTTATATCCATTTGTGTAATTAATCGATCAAAATGACTGCTGAATCACAAGATTTTTTCGTCCATTTCTGTTTGAGGCGTAGTCCTGCAAGGTGTCGTCGATTTTCAAACACTTCTAATTTTATTTTATATCCATTTGTGTAATTAATCGATCAAAATGACTGCTGAATCACAAGACGTTGAAATGACAACCACAGAGAACGGACAAGAAAACGGAGGAGCTCCCGTTAGCGTAAAAGATGACGACAGGTAAGAAAACTATCTGCATGACTTTCACATTTCAACATGGCCCTTTTCTCTTTCAGCTTTCTCTCTAGGTTTAAGGGGATCTTTTGAGACTTTTTATAGATGTGATATTTGATTTAGATGGACCCTAACTTCTGGCGTCTTGTGGGAACTAAGAGTGACTTTTTCAGGAACTCCTAAACACTAAAGAGGCTCGCGGGTCATTTTGTAAATCTCGTTTTATTTGAGTGACCGCGTGGCTACAAATCCTAAGCAGTCCTCATGTCTGAATCCTCTTAAACCTTGGGTTTTAATGGGATTAAAGAACTCTTTCGTCTACGTCTAAATAGCTAAATACTCCAACAAAGAGGCTCGCGGGTCATTTTGTAAATCTCGTTTTATTTGAGTGACCGCGTGGCTACAAATCCTAAGCTTAGTCCTCATGTCTGAATCCTCTTAAACCTTGGGTTTTAATGGGATTAAAGAACTCTTTCGTCTACGTCTAAATAGCTAAATACTCCAACCCTAAGCTTAGTCCTCATGTCTGAATCCTCTTAAACCTTGGGTTTTAGTGGGATTAAAGAACTCTTTCGTCTACGTCTAAATAGCTAAATACTCCAAATAGCCTAATAGAACTTTCAGTGCATTCTTCACTATAATTTCACACTTTGAAATTTTCCATTAATTTAATGTAAAGAAGTAAAACCTGTTAAAAAAAGAGAGAAAAAAAAAAAAAGAAAACATTTGCATCATCATTCTAAAGGTTGTGAAACTGTACATATTGTGAGTTGAAGTGCAAAGTTTGCTTTCAGGAATTCAATGCTGGGGTTCATTAGACAGGTAACGCTCATGTTTCATGATCAAAGTCAAAAGTACTACTGTAGAGTGTAGATCAAGAGTTCGGTGGGATTTAAAAGATCAGCATTCAGTATTTGAGGTCCCTGTGATGTTTGGCATGAGCAAATGTTTTCCAGGGTTTATACACAACCTCACCTTGAATCTCTAGTTGAAAAATCTTTTTAAATTATAGTGCTCTCAATTTTGTGTCCTTTATCTTCTTATTTAGAACTTGATTACCTACAGTTATGGCAATATTTTGATTGGGTCTCCTCTTCATTTTCAGAAAATTGTTCTGTCCTTTATCTTCTTATTTAGAACTTGATTACCTACAGTTATGGCAATATTTTGATTGGGTCTCCTCTTCATTTTCAGAAAATTGTTTGTTGGAGGACTCAATTGGGAAACCACTGACAGTAAGTTGCTCTCATCACTATTACCTCTTTGATCAAATTTTAAGAACTCATTTTTTTTACATCATGGAAGCTAAGAATAAAATGGTATCTCATCCGGGAATAGTACACAAAATTACTGGTATGCTTAATAGGTATGGATATGTATAACTTGAACAGGTAACAATGGTCCCAGTGGTTTTTATTGGTGTATTATTTTCTTTGTTTTTCAGAGGAACTCAAGGAGCACTTTAGCAAGTACGGAGAGATTGAGAATGTGACACTCAAGTCTGATCCCAACACTGGCAGGTCTAGGGGCTTTGCTTTCATTGTGTTCAAAGATACAGAAAGTTTAGAAAAGGCAAGTGTTGAAGATGTGTATTTTTACAGCAACTGAATTATGGTGCTAATATGAAGTTGATGGGTTACCTTGGTGTCCCCTCTTTATTATGCCTCTGCTTCACTATTAAAGTATTCAATGATGAAATATCTCATTCCAGTTCTGCTACTGATCATGTTGACGATACCCATTTACCAAACTTCTCTGAGAATACTTTGATAGAGAAAATTAAATTAATAGAGAAACAAATTTAAAGTAGTAATTCTTCTGTTTAAGGGAAAAATGTCCAAGTTATGTTTTCTTGTGAGTGTGAAGATTACCCAATAGTTAGATAGGAATATGCATGAGTATTCCATGATGAAAAATCTTTTTCCAGTTCTGCTACTGATCATGTTGACGATACCCATTTACCAAACTTCTCTGAGAATACTTTGATAGAGAAAATTAAAGTAGAGAAACAAATTTAAAGTAGTAATTCTTCTGTTTAAGGAAAAAATGTCCAAGTTATGTTTTCTTGTGAGTGTGAAGATTACCCAATAGTTAGATAGGAATATGCATGAGTATTCCATGATGAAAAATCTTTTTCCAGTTCTGCTACTGATCATGTTGACGATACCCATTTACCAAACTTCTCTGAGAATACTTTGATAGAGAAAATTAAAGTAGAGAAACAAATTTAAAGTAATTCTTCTGTTTGGGGGAAAAATGTCCAAGTTATGTTTTCTTGTGAGTGTGAAGATTACCCAATAGTTAGATAGGAATATGCATGAGTATTCCATGATGAAAAATCTTTTTCCAGTTCTGCTACTGATCATGTTGACGATACCCATTTACCAAACCTTTCTGAGAATGCTCATGCAGCTTGAATGTTTTTTTATGTATTAGTTAATTATTATTCCCCCCCCTCTGGATTTGATAAAAGACTTTGCACTAGTAAAAGTATTCTGTGATGAAACATCTTATTCCAGTTCTGCTGCTGATCGTGTTGATGATACCCATTTACCAAACTTATCTGAGAATACTTTTGACTTAGAGTGCAAGTATAATAGATTTTTATTGAAGAGCATAGCAAGTTAGCCCTAGAATTTTTATTTCATGTTCCTTTTCTTGTTTGTTGTTATTAATTTTTCGTTATCCCATCTTCTTTATAGGTCATAGCAGAAGGTAACCATGTGATCAATAATAAGAAAATTGAAGCCAAAAAAGCCAAGGCCAAGAGTGGCAAAATCTTTGTTGGAGGCCTGTCACCTGAAATGAAAGACGAAGAAATTAAAGCTCACTTTGCTCAGTTTGGAAACGTAAGTTGTTTTTGATATTTGAAGTTTGTTTATAAAACTGCGTCTTTTTTGTTGTGCCACAGTTTGTTTTTGTACAGTTTTTTTTTTTGTTTATTTTTATTTTCTATACACAGCATATTTTGTAGTTTTTTCTTACATGCATTGTTCAATGATGCCCAATAATTTTGTTTATTTTTATTTTCTATACACAGCATATTTTGTAGTTTTTTCTTACATGCATTGTTCAATGATGCCCAATAATTTCTAAAACTGTCTTTTTTGTTGTGCCACAGTTTGTTTTTGTACAGTTTTTTTTTTGTTTTTGTTTGTTTATTTTTATTTTCTATACACAGCATATTTTGTAGTTTTTTCTTACATGCATTGTTCAATGATGCCCAATAATTTGACATTTGAAACCCTACTAACATGTACAAAATGTCTGAGGATAAAGTTTTCACTGAGAAAAATGCATGTTTGTGTTAGAGTAATTTGTTTTATAAAAATGTTTGAGTTTCTTTTCGTCTACTAATTTTGATTTTCATTGTTATTTTATTTCTGTTATGCACTATTCAATGATGCCCAATCATATGACATTTGCTCAACTGTATCAAGTTTTTCTGAAAAATGGCCTGTGGCACATTTCCCCTTATATTTTGATGTTCTGCATATTGCATATTTTATTTAAATGAAGGGGTAATCTTGCTTATTAAAGTACCTCCACCCCCTAAAATTCATGGAAATATTCTGGAAAAGTCATGGAATAGTTGTGGAATTTCATTTCGGGAAAAGTGTATAAACCCTGTTTTCTTACATTTGTTTATGAGCATTATCTGTAGCCCATTCCACTAAGGTATTGGCTGAAGAAAATCAAAATAAGTTTAGACATTTTACTAGAGTATAATTATGTGCAAGAGGAACACTTGATAGTAATTTACTATTTACACATATGATTATAATGTCTATACTTGTGATATTCATTAGTCCATACTTTCATGGAATGAGGCACTGTACCCGTACTTTTTACCCATATTATGTCCTTGTGAAGTTATGCATGATTTTCTTTTCTTTTGATGAATCTTTGTAAAATGTTATACTGATTAAAAATTCATTTTGGGTCTAGTTCCTACATTCCTGTGTTATACTGATTTAAAAATTCATCTTGGGTCAAGTTCCTATATTCTTGTGTTATACTGATTTAAAAATTCATTTGGGGTCAAGTTCCTACACCCCTGATGTTTGAAAACCCCAAAACATGTCAAACTTGTTTATGTATTTTATACCAGTATTTATTTATTTTTGTCAAACCGTTTTGTTTCCTTTTTCAACACACTTCAGATTCATTATTAGGGATTACCTATAGGTTCCATTAATTTTTCTCAGTATAAATTCTACTTGTAATTAAATGATTAATAAGTACACATTATTTTTAGAGATTCATTAAGAAAAGTTCAGCATTACCTTCCAATGAACCTTGGAGATTTTAGGGGGGCAAGAAGATTGGATTGTTCTATTAGTGGACTGATTAACTGATTTTCAATATCAATGAAGAAAGAATGAATTATTCCAAGTTTTTGCTCACCAAAAGATATAAATGCCCATCAAAAAACAAGACTAGCATCTAAATAAAGAGAGACTGATCCACTGTTCTCTTTTTATTTTTTACCTTTCCATAAGCATCATGTACCTATATATCACCTTCCCCCCAAATCTTCAATGGATAAGACTGTTTATTATGTGAGGTTATGTGTATTATTATTTTATGTTTCCTGTCTTCAATTGGTTGTTTTTTAACACATTGAATAAGACTTGTGTAGTAAATATAGTTGAATTAAAAGGAATATTGTCACCACATTCCAACACCCAACTACATGCTTTGTTTTTCATTAAGTTTTCTCTTGTTAAAGAGATAATATTTTAGCTGAGCAGTCAGTATTGTTGAAATAATGTCACTAACACTGTAAGATTGTAAGATTAAAATAGTAATTATTTTTGTTATTGATGCATATTATTAAATTTAAATATTACACTGATTTTGATCATATTTCTAGCAGACAAAATTATTGGTTTGAAGAATCTTGCAAGATTTTGGCCTAGCTTGTCTACTACATTCATATCCAGTTGTTTTCTACCATGTCCAGTGATTTTTCTCTGCTCAAGCATTCAAGTTACCTACTTTTGATTTTTTGGAGTTGATTCAAGTTCAAGTCAATTTAACTAAGAAGTCAAGTCTAGCTAGACAACAAATCCCTCACACATCCATGCACAGTGTAATGTGAGTGTTGGAGTTGATTCAAGTTCAAGTCAATTTAACTAAGAAGTCAAGTCTAGCTAGACAACAAATCCCTCATACATCCATGCACAGTGTAATGTGAGTGTCTTGTCTCATTGGTATCACAAGTTAATTTTCTTCTTTGGTACATTAAGACTGATATGTACATTGTATTCTGATCTTCATTTCAGAGTGACAGCAAGTGGGCTTCTCCCTGGTTGAGAAGACAGAGGTAGAAGGAGATGATGTGAATCATGTCTCATTTTTTACCAAACTCTAACCCCAAGGAGAGTTTCCATGACAAAAGATCAAAATGTGTTGTGAATTTTCATTTTGGTCTAGATGGAATGGTAATCTCACATAGATAGGACTGCATTTACATGTAGTTGGACTTGACTTGAGCTGTTCAAAATATTTGATTGATTGGATACCTACTTATTTCTACAATGCCGCCGTACTTGTCATTAATGGTGCTCATTTGTTTGAATTTAATTTTCAAGGAGGATTTTGTGCGTACTGACAATAGCAGCTCATGTCAAGGTAGTATTTAATCAAATAAATTTGATTTTTCTATCATCATAATTCCCACTTACATTACTACATGATAAGAAAAGTTTTATCTCTCCGTCTCAATGGCCTTGGCAAGGGCTTCATCTTCACTGAGACTAGGATCTTCCTTCTGATGTTGGAGAGTTTGTAGGATAATTTTCTGAGATACTGTTGGTCGGTTCTTCTCAAGTAGGTTGTAGCCAGGCATCTTTTTGCCAAGTGCCTTGTGTAATTTTCTGCAAAGTAAAACACCTACTCACCGTCTTCGTACCAAAAATCGGCATTTTTTTATTTAAGCGCCAAAAATAAGGAAACGGCCCAATCATATGACATTTGAAACCCTACTAACATGTACAAAATGTCTGAGGATAAACTTTTCACTGAGAAAAGTGCATGTATTAGAGTATTAGACTTTCATTTTGTTCTATAAGTTTTGAGTTGCTCTTTGTGTAGTAAGGTTGTGTTTTATATTTATGCACTGTTCAATGATGTCCTATAATATGACATTTGAAACCCTACTAACATTTTATAAATGTCTGAGGATATGTGACATTTGAAACCCTACTAACATGTACAAAATGTCTGAGGATAAACTTTTCACTGAGAAAAGTGCATGAATTAGACTTTCATTTTGTTCTATAAGTTTTGAGTTGCTCTTTGTGTAGTAAGCTTGTGTTTTATATTTATGCACTGTTCAATGATGTCCTATAATATGACATTTGAAACCCTACTAACATTTTATAAATGTCTGAGGATATATTCTTCACTGAGGAAAGTGTGTAGGTATAATATAAAATGAATTGTGTGTTCATCAAATTCATACGTACCATAGTCATGCTTGGCTGATTGCTGATTTCTTCTCATGTCTTTTACCAGTCCTATTCGAGATTCACGTCATCTTGCAATGTGCTATTTTTCCATTTTAGGGATGAGCAATAACCAATGTTGTTAATCTCTCAGACTCATTGCAACATTAAACTAATAGCTGACGCATCGAGGATTGTTGTGTAAGGTTTTCCATAGCAACAATCTTCAAGACGGACAGTACACTTTTTCCCTCCCACTGCAAATTAGGGATATGCCTGGAAAAGAAAAGATCCTTCCTAAGTCTAGGTGTTCACGTATAGGGGATCCCCTTTTTTCCCTACAGAAACTTTCACCAAACTTAACAAGAGTAAGAAAAAGTCGAGGTTTCCCCACATGGTAATATGGGGGATCATATTTTTCTATAGAAATGTCCATCAATCTTTGCGAGAGTAAATACTCCCGAATAATCGCCAAACCCCTTTCACGGTACCCATCAGTGTCAAGTGTTAATTGTCAAAAATTCCCTTTCTCATCTTAAATCCAGATCATCGAAACCGAAATGCCCTACGACAAGTCAAAGAGTCAGCGCAAGAACTTCTGCTTCATCACGTTCGAGCACGAGTCCGTAGTCATCGACCTGCTCAAGAACCCCAAGCAAAAGATCAACGACAAGGAGGTGGACGTGAAGAAAGCCACGCCCAAACCGGAGCCCTTCGGCGTGCGAGGCGGAAGAGGGGGTAGGGGAGGACGAGGCGGCCGAGGGGGTCGCATGGCCGGAGGCTATGGCGGCTACGGAGGTTACGGCGGAGGATATGGAGGTGAGTGGTGGTGGAAAATTTGTAACTATAATTTTTCGTGGATAGAGGGTAAAAAAGGTTTTTGTCCCTTTCTGGTGTTTTTTTGTGTTTGTTCCTAGAAGTCAGATATAGACTTGAAAAAGAAAAGAAAAAAGCTTTTTACCTATATTAAATGTAATTGTGTTAAATTATAACTATTGGCATTATCAGCCTTTTTTTATTTTTATTATTGGCTGACAATTATACAAAGAATATATTTCAAGAATTTGAACATTTTTACTCTGAAGTAATGCTTTGGTGCTGCTAGGGTACTTTTGTTAAATAATAAAAAAAAAAAAATGTCATTTTTGATATACGCTATGAATTCAAACTGATTAGCAAACCAATGGATCCTACTGAGCCAAAACTAAATCAGAAAAAAAATTGTAGATGTTGAAGTATGTTTTTCTTGTGCTCTTAGTAAGACAGGCTAACTAAATTAATGTGTTAGGTGTGCTAAGATTCTTACCTAGTCATGAAAAAGTTGGAAGTCAACTTTTACGGACCTGTATTATACGTGTAAACGTGAAGGCTATTTAAAACGTTGAGAGTTTTCTTTCTATCAAAACTTTTTTTTTTTTTTAAGTAGGTAATCCTTTTCAATTTTAAATTCAAGTCGGGTAGTTATTTCATTCTCGCTTCCTGCACATTAAGAATCATTCTGCAGTCAGCCGTGGTCACATTGTGTCATGCAGTGTGACTCACTGACAAGGACAGTACTGTTAGTGCACCGAGGGAAGTACAGCAAACTCTGGACGTCAAAGAGAGTGCATCCTGTCGGTCACACAAATACTGTCAAGTACAAGTGTGTCCGATTCGGGTGTGTTCTCTGTCCAGGAACTATTCTGACCGAAAGCTGCCATCTCTATGACCGCTATCCTTATGTCACGTGATGGTCTAGTAAAGGTCAAACGGGATAGTACAGCAATGTAGTCGTCTGTCGTACAAGACCTTTGTTAGGGCCCCAGGTTTACAGGCTCATGTTGAACTATTAATTTCAACATGAACTTTTAGCCTAGAAGCTGTCCAAGACACATTGCGTTTTTATTTGAACTCATCAGTTAGACATAGATATAGACTGTAGGAAGTCAATGACCACACAGGGATACTCTACAAACCTTTACTTTTTTATGAATTAAATGAACTTGGGATCTCTGGTAGATCTCTGGTATAACATAATTTCTGTTTCTCTGTATGGCTCAATTTTTAATAAACCTAACCTTTGTGTTTTTTTCTACTCAATTTTGAATACCTACTGTACAATTTACAATGACTGGTGACATCTCTGTTCTTCCCTCTTAACTCATGAAATATCTTGTGTTGTGTTGTCAGGTATGTCGTACGGGTCCTATGGTCCAAGCAACTCCTCCTCTCGCCGAAGTCGACGTGACCGGGGTGATAATGATTCTGCTGGGAGCCAAAAACCACAACAGTGATGAGAACCCAACTTCCCGCTCCCACCCCAGTCAAAATGCCATCAAGTTATACCTCACTAGAAGCTCCTATAGGGAATGGGGCCATGTCGCGGAGTAATTCCTCGGAAGTGTGTAGATCTTCAGTATTTTGAGATTTATTACGAGAATTTGTACTACCCATGTGTCCTGCAGTAATTTGCTTTTGTGTGATAATTTTCCTAGTATAAGAGAACTTGAAATTCCTGAAGCATTTTTGACTAAAACTGTACATTTTCAGCGAATTGAACTTTAGAACACAATACTTAACTAACATTTCTCCCTTTTTGTGTCCCATTCAGACTACGGTGCCTATGACTACTACGGAGCATATGGTGCTGGTTACGGGTACGGATATGATGCATATGGAGGTTACGGAGGCGGTTCCTATGGAGGTAAGAGTCAGCAATATTTTCCTTTCACCAGACCCTGGTGCTTAATGGTGCAAGCCTCCACATTTTTACATTTCCTGCTTGGACAATTTTGGGTTAAATCCCTCTAAAAATTGTAGCTCTGTACCATTAAGTCGATTGGGCCCTGATTTTGTCAGTCTTTTGTTAATATTACCTGCGTTTTTCTTTGTGTCAATACTTTTTTGGGCTGTTTTGGAAATTGACTTTTTTTTTCCTCAGAGGGCTTTTTCGAACTTGGGCTCTTTTATTAATTGCCAATATTTTTTGGTCTTGAGAGTTTGGATCTCTGTTCCTTTCCCGATTTCGATTCATATGTACCCAGTTCCACTTAACCTTCCTTTCTGTTCGTCATTTATTGTTCCTTGCACCTTTATCTTTCCTTTACCCTTTTTTAAAGGTTTTGCTATCAGATAAAATGTGAATCTATTATCATGGGAGTAAAATTGCATGTTCACAGTAGGAAAAAGGCTGTTCTAGTTTTGTAAATGATTGGGGCGGTATCTAGTTTGTTTAGTTCAATAACTATAAAGTCAACCTGGGAAAGTCATGGAATCTAAAAATTGGCCAAAAAGTCATGGAAAATGGTGAAGATTTAAATTAAAGCTGGAAAAAGTCATGGAATTTGCCACCCGGTCAAAAATTAAAAACGTTCAAATTAAATACAGTCAAACCTGTCCAAGGGACAGACAATTTTTTCCCACTTATCCAGGTTTCCCTAGGCTCAACTGTATCACTATAATTTCACACTTTGAAATTTTCCATTAATTTAATGTAAAGAAGTAAAACCTGTTAAAAAAAAGAAAACATTTGCATCATCATTCTAAAGGTTGTGAAACTGTACATATTGTGAGTTGAAGTGCAAAGTTTGCTTTCAGGAATTAGTGCATTCTTCACTATAATTTCACACTTTGAAATTTGCCATTAATTCAATGTAAAGAAGTAAAACCTGTTAAAAAAAGAGAAAAAAAGAAAACATTTGCATCATCATTCTAAAGGTTGTGAAACTGTACATATTGTGAGTTGAAGTGCAAAGTTTGCTCTCAGGAATTCAATACCGGGGTTCATTAGACAGGTAATGCTCATGTTTCATGATCAAAGTCAAAAGTACTACTGTAGAGTGTAGATCAAGAGTTTGGTGGGATTTAAAAGATCAGCATTCAGTATTTGAGGTCCCTGTGATGTTTGGCATGAGCAAATGTTTTCCAGGGTTTGTACACAACCTGGGATAGTCATGGAATCTAAAAATTGGCCAAAAAGTCATGGAAAATCGTGAAAATTTAAATAAAACCTGGAAAAGTCATGGAATTTTGCCACGGGTCAAAAATTAAAAATGTTCAAATTGAATACAGTCAAACCTGTCCAAGGGACAGACAATTTTTTTCCCCCACTTATCCAGGTTTCCCTAGGTTCAACTGTATCAAGTTTTTCTGAAAAACGGCCTGTGGCACATTTCCCCTTATATTTTGATGTTCTGCATATTGCATATTTTATTTAAATGAAGGAGTAATCTTACTTATTAAAGTACCTCTGCCCCCTAAAATTCATGGAAATATTCTGGAAAAGTCATGGAATAGTCGTGGAATTTCATTTAAGGAAAAGTGTATAAACCCTGTTTTCTTACATTTGTTTATGAGCATTATCTGTAGCCCATTCCACTAAGGTATTGACTGAAGAAAATCAAAATAAGTATAGACATTTTACTAGAGTATATGTGCAAGAGGAATACTTGATAGTAATTTACTATTTACACATATGATTATAACTTCTATACTTGTGATTTTCATTAGTCCATACTTTCATGGAATGAGGCACTGTACCCGTACTTTTTACCCACATTATGTCCTTGTGAAGTTATGCATGATTTTCTTTTCTTTTGATGAATCATTGTAAAATGTTATACTGATTAAAAATTCATTTTTGGGTCAAGTTCCTACATTCCTGTGTTAAACTGATTTAAAAATTCATTTGGGACCAAGTTCCTTCACCCCTGATGTTTGAAAACCCAAAACAAAAACATGTCAAACTTGTTTGTGTATTTTATACCAGTATTTATTTATTTTTGTCAAACCGTTTTGTTTCCTTTTTCAACACACTTCAGATTCATTATTAGGGATTAAATTTAGGTATCCATTGCATTTACCTTAGATTAACTTTTTAGCACTCATGTTAGTTTTTAGCTTTGTTTAAAGTGGCAGGCTTCTCAAGGATAGGCTCTTCCACCCAACCACTGACTAGGACCAGTCAAAATTATGACTGTTACAGCACAATTTTCGTTAGTCTACAAAGTCTACAAGTCCAAGTACATACTGTCCAAAAATTTCGTTTCAATCAGGGAAATTTGTTTTTACGTATTTTCTATTATCTTTTATTTTTAGAAGCGCTAATTTTTTGTTTTTCATCTTGGCACCGTTCATTTTAATTTTAGCATGGCCCTGGCATTTAATTCT
This sequence comes from Diaphorina citri, assembly GCF_000475195.1. Taxonomy (NCBI): domain Eukaryota; kingdom Metazoa; phylum Arthropoda; class Insecta; order Hemiptera; family Psyllidae; genus Diaphorina; species Diaphorina citri. Next base: position 275,860 of record NW_007377757.1, read on the forward strand.
ATTTAAAGTAACTTCACTTGACTTTAATATTATCTACCTACTTGAACCAGATATTTTCTATGTACTTGCATCAATCCCTTGTTTAATATTCAGCCAAGACTTTTTTTACCATACAACAATCATTTTTGTATTTTTTTTCTCATAAGCCAGTATAAATTCTACTTGTAATAATTAAATGATTAATAAGTACACAGTACACAATATTTTTAGAGATTCATTAAGAAAAGTTCAGCATAACTTTCCAATGAACCTTGGAGATTCAGGGGGGCAAGAAGATTAGATTGTCCTATCAGTAGACTGATTAACTGATTTTCAATATCAATGAAGAAAGAATGAATTATTCCAAGTTTTTGCTCATCAAAAAATATAAATGCCCATCAAAAAACAAGAATACTGTGATTCTAAAAAAGAGACTGTCCACTGTTCCCCTTTTTTTACTTTTCCATAAGTATCATGTAGCTATATCACACCTTCCCCCCAAATCTTCAATGGATAAGACTGTTTATTATGTGAGGTTATGTGTATTATTATTTTATGTTTTTCTGTCTTCAGTTCGTTGTTGTTTTTTAACACATTGAATAAGACTTGTGTAGTAAATATAGTTGAATTAGAGGAATATTGTCACCACATTCCAACACCCAACTACATGCTTTGTGTTTCATTAAGTTTTCTCTTGTTAAAGAGATATTATTTTGGCTGAGCAGTCGGTATTGTTGAAATAATGTCACTAACACTGTAAGATTAAAATAGTAATTATTTTTTGTTGTTTGATGCATATTATTAAATTTAAATATAACTTACTGATTTTGATCATATTTCTAGCAGACAAAATTATTGGTTTGCATGTTAGTTTTTAGCTTTGGCCTAGCTTGTTTGATGCATATTATTAAATTTAAACATTACTTACTGATTTTGATCATATTTCTAGCAGACAAAATTATTGGTTTGAAGAATCTTGCAAGATTTTGGCCTAGCTTGTCTACTACATTCATGTCCAGTTGTTTTCTACCAAGTCCAGTGATTTTTCTCTGCTCAAGCATTCAAGTTACCTACTTTTGATTTTTTTTGGAGTTCATTCAAGTTCAAGTCAATTTAACTAAGAAGTCAAGTCTAGCTAGACAACAAATCCCTCACACATCCATGCACAGTGTAATGTGAGTGTCTTGTCTCATTGGTATCCCAAGTTATTTTTCTTCTTTGGTACATTAAGACTGATATGTACATTGTATTCTGATCTTCATTTCAGAGTGACAGCAAGTGAGTGGGCTTCTCCCTGGTTGAGAAGACAGAGGTAGAAGGAGATGATGTGAATCATGTCTCATTTTTTACCAAACTCTAACCCCAAGGATTTTGCGATTCCAAACCCCTTTCACGGTACCCATCAGTGTCAAGTGTTAATTGTCAAAAATTCCCTTTCTCATCTTACATCCAGATCATCGAAACCGAAATGCCCTATGACAAGTCAAAGAGTCAGCGTAAGAACTTCTGCTTCATCACGTTCGAGCACGAGTCCGTAGTAATCGACCTGCTCAAGAACCCCAAGCAAAAGATCAACGACAAGGAGGTGGACGTGAAGAAAGCCACGCCCAAACCGGAGCCCTTCGGCGTTCGAGGCGGCCGAGGGGGTAGAGGAGGAAGAGGCGGCCGAGGGGGTCGCATGGCCGGAGGCTATGGCGGCTACGGAGGTTACGGCGGAGGATATGGAGGTGAGTGGTGGTGGAAAATTTGTAATTATAATTTTTCGTGGATAGAGAAGGGTAAAAAAGGTTTTTGTCCCTTTCTGGTGTTTTTTTGTGTTTGTTCCTAGAAGTCAGATATAGACTTGAAAAAGAAAAGAAAAAAGCATTTATTTCAATTATTTTTAAATAATGTCACATTAAACATGACTTGATAACACAGTACATACAGCAAAGTATACAGTTCTCCCCCCTCCATATCAGGTAGACTAGATTAATTAGTTAGGATTATGTTCTACAAAAGACTGATGAAGACAAAATGCTCCACTCTTTGTTTAAAGAAAAAATTAAAACCCTATGTATGTTGCCATAAATATGCTATGAATTCTACAAGAAAAATGGTGGAACATTTGGTCTTCAACACTTTATTAGATTTAAGTTAGCAGTAACTCAATTTGGCTGCAAATCTTCTAAGTCCATTTGACAAGGGGGCTCTATTTTTGCCCTAAATTCCAATGAAATTCATTCTTGTGAGCCATTTTGAATTTTGCCATGTGAATTTTTCCAAGCCTTATCCACATCTCAACTGTATCCTGTCTGTTTATTGACAGTGTCTTTTGGGTGTAGATGAAACTTTGAGCAATTCCATTTGATCTTTTAAATACCAAGCTGAGCACTTTTGGGTAAATATATTACATAGTTTTTGAAATTAATTGATTGTAATGAAGCTCTTTTGTGACAAATTGACATCAGTATTGCTACAAATTCTTTATTGGTTTCTTCATCTCAATTATTGTTTTACATTGTACTTTGGTTTTCTCTCTGTAAATATTATTTGCTGTCAGTAATTGACATTTACCTTACCATTATGAATGTAACCTGTAAATATTAACATTAATTTTTCTTGCATTGACTTGTTGAATTATTTTTAAAATCAAATTTATACCTTGAATCTCTAGTTGAAAAATCTTTTTAAATTATAGTGCTCTCAATTTTGTGTCCTTTATCTTCTTAGAACTTGATTACCTACAGTTATGGCAATTTTTTGATTGGATCTCCTCTTCATTTTCAGAAAATTGTTTGTTGGAGGACTCAATTGGGAAACCACTGACAGTAAGTTGCTCTCATTACCATTACCTCTTTGATCAAAATTTAAGAACTCATTATTTTTACATTGTGGAAGCTAAAAATAAAATGGTATCTCATCCAGGAATAGTAGACAAAATTACTGGTATGCTTAATGGATATGTATAACTTGAACAGGTAACAATGGTCCCAGTGGTTTTTATTGGTGTATTATTTTCTTTGTTTTTCAGAGGAACTCAAGGAGCACTTTAGCAAGTACGGAGAGATTGAGAATGTGACACTCAAGTCTGATCCCAACACTGGCAGGTCTAGGGGCTTTGCTTTCATTGTGTTCAAAGATACAGAAAGTTTAGAAAAGGCAAGTGTCGAAGATGTGTATTTTTACAGCAACTGAATTATGGTGCTGATATGAAGTTGATGAGTTACCTTGGTGTCCCCTCTTTATTATGCCTCTGCTTCCCTATTTTTTTTTTTTATTTGTATTTATTAAAGTATTCAATGATGAAATATCTCATTCCAGTTCTGCTACTGATCATGTTGACGATACCCATTTTACCAAACTTCTCTGAGAATACTTTGATAGAGAAAATTAAATAAGTAGAGAAACCAAATTTAAAAAAAAAAAATGTCATTTTTGTCTGTGATGATCCTCAATATACGCTATGAATTGTTGGTGATTCAAATTTACCAATGGATCCTACTGTCATTTTTGTCTGTGATGATCCTCAATATACGCTATGAATTGTTGGTGATTCAAATTTACCAATGGATCCTACTGAGACATGTTGTAATTTGTCAATTGTTTTACTCTCAGTGTTTAAGGTGATATCAGTGTTTATGCATATGATGGCTGTATGTGTACAGTACAGATTTCAGAAGTGTTCTTTCAATATTACGCAATGTATTCATAGCTCGCTTGTAATAGTGTAGAGTGAGTTTTGGTTCTAATTGCTACATAAATTGAATGGTTTATTTCTAGAATGCCGCCGTACTTGTCATTAATGGTGCTCATTTGTTTGAATTTAATTTTGAAGGAGGATTTTGTGTGTACCGACAATAGCAGCTCATGTCAAAGTTCTTTTGTGTCATTACTTCATTAGACAGGTGGCCCCCTCCTCTCAAACTTCACTACAAAAGCTTGCTGTGATTTGGTTCTGAAATTTTAACAACACTCATATTGTCTTGAAATTCAATTTATTACATAATGTTGAACCTTCATCTTTCATTTGTCATAGATCTTAATGAAGATATTAGTTTTTCTTTTGCAGACTTTTCATAATTATTGTTACAAAGGATTTTGATTTTGACCAACCTTGCTGAGGATATGTAAATTTAATTTGTTACCCCCTCCTCTCAAACTTGACTACATTAGCTTGCTGTGATTTGATTCTGAAATTTTAACAACACTCATATTGTCTTGAAATTCAATTTAATACATAATGTTGAACCATCATCTTTCATTTGTCATAGATCTTAATGAAGATATTACTTTTTCTTTTGCAGACTATTCATAATTATTGTTACAAAGGATTTTGATTTTGACCAACCTTGCTGAGGATATGTAAATTTAATTTGTTTCACTATGTTAATATAACCTTTTGTTTGATTTGGAAGAAATAATTACAAGTACCCTTATTGGTCATTAAATTGGTATCTTGATGGTATTTGGCCTTTGCTCTTAATAATGTTTCTATATTTATTTCAATTATTTTTAAATAATGTCACATTAAACATGACTTGATAACACAGTACATACAGCAAAATATACAGTTCTCCCCCCTCTATATCAGGTAGACTAGATTAATTAGTTAGGATTATGTTCTACAAAAGACTGATGACAAAATGCTCCACTCTTTGTTTAAAGAAAAAATTAAAACCCTATGTATGTTGCCATAAAAATGCTATGAATTCTACAAGAAAAATAGTGGAACATTTGGTCTTCAACACTTATATTAGATTTAAGTTAGCAGTCCTTTTGAATTTTACAATGTGAATTTTTCCAAGGCTTATCTACATTGCAACTGTATCCTGTCTGTTTATTGACAGTTTCTTTTGGGTGTAAAAGAAACTTTGACTGATTCCATTTGATCTTTTAAATACCAAGCTGAGCACTTAAGGGTAAATATTTTACACAGTTTTTAAAATTAATTGATTGTAATGAAGCTGTTTGGTGACAAATTGACATCAATATTGCTACAAATTCATAATTGGTTATCTTTTAGACAGGCACTTGAGATATAATGGACTTAATTTAATATATGCAAAATTTTGTTTGAGAATTAAAATAATAAGTCCTTTAGGAAGTTGTGAACTTTTCAAATTTTGTCAATGATGACCCAAATAATATACGCTATGATCGTTTGTGATTCAGTTTTACCAATGGATCCTACTGAGACAAAATTTGGAATTAATGTTATTATTGTTGTTAATGTACTACCCATGTGTCCTGCAGTAATTTGCTTTTGTGTGTGATAATTTTCCTAGTATAAGAGAACTTGAAATTCCTGAAGCATTTTTGACTAAAACTGTACATTTTCAGCGAATTGAACTTTAATTATTGTTGTTAATGTACTAGTACTACCCATGTGTCCTGCAGTAATTTGCTTTTGTGTGATAATTTTCCTAGTATAAGAGAACTTGAAATTCCTGAAGCATTTTTGACTAAAACTGTACATTTTCAGCGAATTGAACTTTAGAACAGAATACTTAACTAACATTTCTCCCTTTTTGTGTCCCATTCAGACTACGGTGCCTATGACTACTACGGAGCATATGGTGCTGGTTACGGGTACGGATATGATGCATATGGAGGTTACGGAGGCGGTTCCTATGGAGGTAAGAGTCAGCAATATTTTCCTTTCACCAGACCCTGGTGCTTAATGGTGCAAGCCTCCACATTTTTACATTTCCTGCTTGGACAATTTTGGGTTAAATCCCTCTAAAAATTGTAGCTCTGTACCATTAAGTCGATTGGGCCCTGATCTTGTCAGTCTTTTGTTTATATTACCTGCGTTTTTCTTTGTGTCAATACTTTTTTGGGCTGTTTTGGAAATCGACTTTTTTTTTTCTCAGAGGGCTTTTTCGAACTTGGGCTCTTTTATTAATTGCCAATATTTTTTGGTCTTGAGAGTGTGGATCTCTGTTCCTTTCCCGATTTCGATTCATATGTACCCAGTTCCACTTAACCTTCCTTGTGTTCCTCTTTGAGTTCTGTTCGTCATTTATTGTTCCTTGCACCTTTATCTTTCCTTTACCCTTTTTTAAAAATTTTGCTATCAGATAATATGTGAATCTAGTATAATGGGAGTAAAAATGCATGTTCACAGTAGGAAAAAGGCTGTTCTAGTTTTGTAAATGATTGGGGCGGTATCTAGTTTGTTTAGTTCAATAACTATAAAGTCCTTGAAAGGTTATCAGGAAAAGCGTTTTCAAAGCCTGTCATTTGGGGGCAGTGATATAAATGGGTCATGTTACTTTTGTTTTCAATGTTGTCCTTGATAATATTTGTTCCTTTACCTGAGTAAACAAGGTCGATTGACCTTTGCCTATTAGTCCTATGTCGAAAATCCCCCCTCTCCCACCTTTGTGACCCTCCCTGTGGTAACTTGAATTGCAGACTATGGGTCTTACGGTGACGGAGGTTACGGTATGGGCCCAGGCAAAGGTGGAAGAATGAGAGGTGGCAGCAAAGGAAAAGGTAAGGAAGGACCACCCACTCTCTCAAACTTTTTCCCTTGTTGTGTGCCTGGAGGGATCTCTATTTTTCTTTTTTGTCTTCATTGCCCCCACGTCTGCTAGTAGAATTCCTAATATGTAGTTTTTTAGTTGTTCATTTTCATTATTATTGTTATTATTTATTACCGTTTGCTTTTTTACTCGGCGATTTTTTACTTCCTATTATGGCGGGTTCTCACGTTCAACTTTTTAGTCGTTCAACTGTTGTTGCTCAACTTTAAAGTTGAAAGTTGAATATGTTTTTTGTTCTCACGTTTTTCTCATTGTTCGTTTTTTTTTCCATATTCATATTTAGAAGGATTAATCTTTTTCATTTGTTTCACTTGTTTTGCTCCTCTTTGTCTTTACCTGATTTTGTAGTTTATGTTCCTTGAAAGATTGGTTTCTTCTCAGAACAAGAACCTTTCTTATTACACTTTTGGGATTCCTGCTTTACTTTCTATTATTTTTCTCATTATTCGTTTTTTTTCCCATATTCATATTTAGAAGGATTAATCTTTTTCATTTGTTTCACTTGTTTTGCTCCTCTTTGCCTTTACCTGATTTTGTAGTTTATGTTCCTTGAAAGATTGGTTTCTTCTCAGAACAAGAACCTTTCTTATTACACTTTTGGGATTCCTGATCTGCCCTCAGTTTCATGCATGACTCTTCCAAATTCGTTTTTCATTTATTTGGATATTATTTTAGTCGCTTATTTCTTTATAACTGAACAGTCCACAGCCATCTGAGTTTTACCCTCCTACTTGTAAATGACGAGGGGGACATGTGATGAGTCGAATACATCCAACTCTTACACCACAACAAATTCCAATGGGGATTGTTCTAGCCTGATGTCACCCTTGTCAGTAAAAAGAAGCTATCAAAGAAGGAATCTTGGAAACTTTTGATTCCAAATGAGTCAGATTGCATCAAAAGATTATTTTTTAACTCTATTTTTTTTTTTTTTTTAAATTTATTTTTCTGTCCCTTGATGCAAATGAAGTGTCTTGATGTATCGTTTTACTGTCATGTTAGGCCTTGAGATTTTTCATTTTATTTGTTAGGCCATTATGATTTTTTGACAAGTGATGAGTCGAATACATCCAACTCTTACACCACAACAACTATGGGGAGTGTTCTTGTCTGATGTCACACCGATAGTACTAATTACCTTACTGTTATTTGATAGGACTCATACAATTGCTAGTAGAATTAGGTAGTAATATTTCACATATGGGCCGGTTTACCAATACAATAGTCTTGACACTAAAGAAGGAAAGCGTGCATAACGCATTGCACACACTAGAGCTTTGTTTCCATTCCTTGGGTACAGAGTGTAGAAGTTGTGCCAGAGTAACATTGGGAACTTCGAAATGCCTTCTGGTCTGTATTGTCTAAGAGGTTGCTAAAGTTCCCTACAGTAAAACGGTTAGCTCAGGGGTCATAAGTGCTTGGAATTTGAATTTGGGCAGCCATGTAGGTGAGAATTCACTAATTTCTTTGGAAAGGTTATAGATGTAAATTGACTAAAGGTTGACCTTTTTTTTATATTATCCTAGAAACCTTACATGTACACCGATTGGTTTCTCGTGAAAAACTTACATAGGAAAGACTCCTTGGTCATCTTAAATACTCTAATGGAAACTCTTGTTGAAAAAAAAAAAAAATAATAATTATTTGGAGATAACCAGAGAGGAGAGAGGGAGCCAGAGAGAACACCTTCAGTCTGAAAGCAGAAGAGAGAATGAGCTCTGAACCAAAAACTAAGGTCTGAAGGAAAACCTCCCCCTTGACCCTACTACCAAAAAACCATGTAGGGGTCAGGGAAAGTAGGGAAGTTGA